>NW_011495072.1:20522760-20554028 GCF_000754665.1 Bison bison bison
CTCATTTGTAAAACTGATATAACATGCCTACCTACATGGTTGTTTGTTAGGAGGATCAGGTGTGGAAATGTGACTAAAAATGAAGACATTGGTATATTGAGCTACCAATAATGTGAAACTGGTGTATAGTTCAGAATTAGGTTCAAAATCAACTGGCAGGCCAGGCAAGTAGATGGTACCAAGAACAGCAGCTGGTAAGTGGAGATTTATAGGTTAGTTGGTGGTTCTTTTGTGTTGCCCAATATGGGAGCAACTATAGTTGACATTTGAAATGGATGTAAAGTGAGCTAAGGTACATAAGAGTAAAATGCACACTAGACTGAAGACTTACTATGAGAAACAAAGGAATGGAAAACATTTCAATTTTTATATTGATTATGTGTTAAGATGACAATATTTTGATATGTAGGGTTAATTTAATATATAACAAATTTATCTGTTTCTTTTATGTTTTTTTAATGTGACTTCCAGAAAATTAAAAATTATATATGTGCCTTATATTTGTGGCTCCATTGTATCTCTATTGGATAGCCCTGTTCTAGAATGATTATAGAAGAAAGAAAGGTGGGGGGCATAATTTCTAATTCCAGTATTGAGGCTCCTTAGCCCATTGCCTTTTTTTGTAGACAAAGTTTTATTAAATTCAGCCATTCTCATTCGTTTAAGAATTATCTATTGCTGCTTCTGTGGTATAGGAGGAGAAATGAATAAATGTGACAGAGACCTTATGGCTGGCAAAGCCGAAAATATTTACTATCTGACCCTTTACAGATAAAGTTTGCCAACCTCTTATGGGAAAAATAGTCCAGACTTAAGTAGTCAAGGCCAGTTCAGCTCAAGTATTTATGAAAGCCTGCTGTGTACCAGGCACTGTCCTAGGTGCTGAGAATATAAAGCTCTTCTCCTTAGCATCTTCCTCCAATGACAGCAACAGCAACAAAACTATTTTCATTCTAGCTCTCAAGGAACTCACTTTAATAGAGGAAACAAAAAGTTCTTCCATTTAGAGGTAGTATAGCATAGGTTAGGAGTTCAGGCTCTGATAAACAACAAGGTCTGGGACTATATTTAATATCCTGTGATAAACCATAATGGAAAAATATGCAAAAGAAAATGTATGTATGACTGAGTCACTTTGCTGTAGAGTAGAAATTAATACAACATTGTAAATCAACTGTACTTAAAAAAAAAAAGAGTTTATAATCCCTCTGTTCTCTACATTAAAAAAAATAGGCTATGGAGCCACACTGTTGAGGTTCTACTTTACCAGTTACTGCTTGATTCTGTACAGTTTTTCTTACTTCTCTGTGCCTCATCCTTATAATTGATAAAAATAAAGTACCTGTTTGTGGGATTATTATAAGCATAAAATAATACATATGAAGTACTTAGAACAGTGCCTGGAACTTAAGAGCATTCACTAACCATTAGCTATTATTGAAGAGTGATTAATGCATGAAGTAAAGTAAAGGAACTAAAGTCATAGAGAAAAAGGAACTTCAGTTGAAGACAGTGGTAGGGCTCAGAGAACTATGTCTGGAGAAAAGTGGTACAAAATTTTGAAGCCCATGGTTTGACACCAGCCTGCTTTTTCATTTTATTTTTCCCCTAAGCTCCTCTTCCCAATATAGCAGTCATGCAGGGCTACGTGCTATCCTCTGAGTGCACCTGATACTCTATTAATACTCTACCTTTACTCCAGCTCTCCCTTCTACCTCAGATGCTTTTTTCTCCACGACTTCTATGTCTGTCTTAAATTCTTTCTTTATAAGGACGTTTTCAAAGTTGCCTAAGTTGAAATTAATTGTCCTTATTTGTTTGTTAGATAGCATGGTAAAAGAGAAAGATTTGAGTTCAGATTTGGGCTCTGTAGTGTGACCTTACCCAAATTTGCAACTCTGTGCATCTCAGGTTCTTTCTTTGAATGATGGAGATAATATTTACTTAACAACATTGTTGTTAAATAAGTTGATATAAGCAGGGTGCCTGGCAGACACTTAATAGTGTATGTATTAAAGCCTTAGAATACCATCAGAAGCAAATCTAGGATAAAGTCATTTAATATCATCTCAATATGAGGTCATGAACCATGTTTATTTCTGTTTGTATCCCTGGCACCCAGCATAGTACCTGGCGTAGAGCAGCTTTTGTTTGAATTGAGAGTTTAAGGTCAGAACTATTAGGTGGCAGAGGTGGCTAGGATCCAGTTCTGCTAATGCCAAATCTAACTGACAGGAAGGATGTTAAGCAGATTTATGACATTTATTTTGAGAAACAGCACTTTAAAAATTGTTTTTTAAACTTGTTTTATACTGTTCCTATGATGTTCACCATTACAGTGGAGAAAGATTTCTGATTTCAGATCCTCTGAAAGCTCACATTTTCCTATAAGTTATTGCTCTGGAGGTTTTTGAACTGAATATGGGAAATAGTTTTAACTTATGGGGTTCTCCTCTTTTTCTTCCTGTCATCTAATGCATATAGGCTTTTGAAATGTGTGTGTTACTCGCTCAGTCATATCCTACTTTTTGTGACCCCATGGACTGTAGCCTGCCAGGCTCCTCTGTCCATGGAATTCTGTAGGCAAGAATACTGGAGTGGGTTGCCATTTCCTACTCCAGGGGATCTTCCTGCATCTCTTGCATTGGCAGGCGGATTCTTTACCACCGAGCTACCTGAGAAACCCACACATTTTAAAAAGTGTAAAGTTATCAACCACAGTGTCATATCATTATGGCAGTATGTACTAGGAAAAACTTCAGAAGATGAAAACCAAACATAATGACATTGTAGAGCTGAATGGCCCTCACAAACTTGACTCGATTCACTTTTCTTATAAGTTAGGAAATTGAAAGTTGTTGTGTTCCTCCCCTCCGCCCCCCTGCCCACCACTGCCTAAGAATACGTAAATGGAATTGGAGTAGGAATTCAATATTTTCACATATATTGCTTTAGATACTAGAAAAATAGAAATGAAACATTTTCTTACTTAAAGATAATTCTTCCTGTCTTTGTGCTGTTTACCGGTACTGTTCTTTTTTAGATATTAATATACAAATTATGGTAATCGCATCATGTGAACTAAAATTTAACATCCAGTCATATGTTCAATAAGAAATTTAACTAAAATGACATGGATTGAACCAATGTAAACTGCAAGTCAGAGCATAAAAGACTAAACTATTGAATCTAGCCTGAGTCAGCTATTACCAGGTTTTTCCATCAACACTCAGTTGTTATGTCTGTACTTCTGTGGTAGAATGTGAAAAAAGTTTAAAATACATCTTTAAAAAAATAATATTGAACAAATTCAGTTTATTTTCCCTGCACATCAGGAAAAGACCATTATTATTTAATTCTAGCAGAATAGTTTGAGAACCACTTGTGCAGAGATGTATTTTCACCATTACCCCTTTATTTCCTGAGGTTTTTTTTTTTAACATTTTTGCTCAGTTTGATTAATGTTTATGAACACCTTTATTTATATGCCTCTGTTTGATACTGAATTTTCTAAGATGCAGTATAGAATGAGCAAAAAGCTGTGTTTTTTCTTTTTTTTCTTTTAGGGTTTAGAGTTACTCTAGGATTAGATAGATAATTGTTGATAGTACTTATATTGTATGGAGAGTCCGTTGAGCAATGTAGTTTGTGGATCTGAAAAATGTGTGTGTGTGTGTGTGTGTGTACATAAGGAAAGTGAATATGTTATCTTATTTCCTTGGTTGTAGACATTCAGAGTATTCTAATTCTCAAATTAATTTGGTCATTTCAGTTTTTTATTTTTTATTTATTTTCAGTTCATATTTTTATGTGAAAAATCGTTGTAAACCTGATGGTTTGCTTTTCAGTAGATGCTATTTGAAAATCAGTACAGTGAGGTTGTATACCAAGCTAATAATAGGCATTCCACATCATTTATCTCATTTAATCCTCACAACATCCTCTTTTTACAGGAGAGAAAAAATTTAGCATCAGGTTAAAAACCTGATTACTTGTGGAAAAACAGGAAGTTAAATTTCAAATCCATCTAGTTTTCCAAACATGTATTCGTAAGTTAGGGACAACCTGTGAAGGATCTTGTGGCTTAAAATGGAAAATGTTAGCTATACAAATGGTAGTAATAATTTATTGCATGTGAATGTTTCTGATAGTTGGGCATATCTTTTCATACAGGAGAGTGAGTATTAGACTGAGCATTGAACTACAATCAGTTTCTAACCCCGTTCACAGAAAGGTTGGTATTATATATTTTGAAATAAATATTTTTCTTTTTCTGAAAAATGGTAATTTAGTACATTATAGTTGTTTTAATTCTTTAAGAATGTGAGATCTTTTGTTAATATCATCTTGCTTTTTAATTTTGGGCCATTTAATAACTTGCAGATCTGGGATGGTAAAATCTAAGACAACAACTGAGAGATGATATACCATATATTTCTAAAGCATGCGAGAGTTGGAGATTGTGACAACAGTCTCCTTAGGTTTTGCCCGTTGCAGTTTTTTGGCTGCATCACATAGCTTGAGGGATCTTAGTTCCCAGTCCAGGGATCACACCCATATCCCTTCCGTGGAAGCTTGGAGTCCCTAACTGCTTGGGAATTCCCTCATTGCACTTTTTAAAGTTACTCAAATATATATTGCTATCCTGTAGAACTGGTATTTCATATAAATGTGAGTATAGAATGAATTGAAGCACTGCAGGGAGATATTCTTGAATCTTTTTGCCTTTTGACAATAGTTGTTAAGAGCATCAGTCTTATCTGATTTAAAAGTGTGAGTCATTAACAGAGATGTGATATAGAAAGGAGGGTGAAGAAATACATCTGTTTTCTCTGTGTTATAGCTTTCCCTTAACATATTCAAGGATCTAATAGTAACAGCTTCAGTTTTTTTTTATAAAAGCATCTTGGGGTGGGTTTAAAAAAATATTTAAATAAAGCTGCTTTAAGAACAGGGCCTTCTGAGACAGAGCAAATACCTAGATTGCTAATCTTCCAGGGTGAAAAAGAGAGAGTGAAAGTCGATCAGTCGTGTCCGACTCTTTGAGACCCCATGGACTGACCCCCGTGGATTATACAGTCCATGGAATTCTCCAGGCCAGAATACTGAAATGGGTAGCCTTTCCCTTTTCCAGGGGCTCTTCCCAACCCAGGGATCGAACCCAGGTCTCCTGCATTGCAGATGGATTCTTTACCAGCTGAGCCACTAATTTTCTGGGAAAGAGAGTATATATTCTTACATTTTTCCTTATGCCTGCTGTACCTCTTTATTTTCTAGCTCTACTCATAAGTGGTTTAGATTTTTCTAGGACCTTAGCAATTCCTCAGTAGCCACAAGTAGATTTTATTTCAAGGCAGAAACTTATTCTTAACCTGAATGCTTATGCTTTATTAGTGCTCTGACATCTTACTAGTCCTGTTTTCCTTCTGCCAGTGTTTTCTGAAGTATAGGACTTTCCTGTTGGCTTTAGATGCTGTGATGATCTGCCATACAGTAAATTTAACTACTTGAAAAGTGGTCTTTGTGAAAGGTATTCACTTCGTTTGAAACTTGAAAACAGATGGGGGTTCCACATCAGTGGCCACCTGGAGTGGTAGAGAATATGCTTCTAGGAAGAAACCCTGGCAACCTGTCACCTGATACCCCTGTCCTCTGCCTGAGAAACAAACGCTCCTTTCTTACCTGGGTAGATGACTATCATTTCTGCTGATGTATTTGCCATTTTGGAAATACCAGACAATTAACTTGAGGGAAACTGAAAATATACTTGAATGTGACATCAGTGGTAAAAAATATTTTTGTCATATTATCTTAGTAGAGCAAGAGGTAGGTCTGAACTTTCCTAAGCCTCTGATAGAATGATACTCATCAGCTTTCAACTCCTAGCATTTAATTAACTACTATAGACCCCATCACTTCTCACCTTGCACCCCATGTGGCTCTCAAGGAGCAGAGTATCCATTGCTGTTTAAGATGCTAAAATCCCCAAAGACATTAAAACCTAGCAGCACCAGAAAGCAGAGCCCTCTGAGCTATAACAGAGATACATTGATGCTATTATTATTTCACTTCCATGGAGGAAGAAACTACTCTGAAAGCCAGATCTACTGAAAACATCAAAAATAACAGTCTTTCTTTTAGGATTTAGTTATCCGTCTGACTGATGATGCGGATCCATTTTTTCTGTATAACCTTGTTATTTCAGAGGAAGATTTTCAGAGGTAACTAAATTTATTTTTCTGATCTTATATTTAATCTAAGAATAAGTAAGTTTTTAAGTTTTATGTATGTATCAGTGCTATTCCTTTGAAACACGTACTCATTAGGAACAATTAAGTATTTGGGGATCACTGGACTATTTATACTGTAATGTTTCAGGCTGTTTTTGAAAATACATATTTCATAGATTATTAGCATTCTGTTTAAAACAGCTCAGAAATTTGGAGCTTTATCTAGATTTATTGACCTTTTCCCTCCCACTGAATAAGCTCTATAAAAATCAAAGTTTCCTAGCTTAGTTCTTGACTATGATGGATGTTCAGTAAATAAAAAACTAACCTTTCAGGATGTTATTTATAACTACATACAGTAATTAAAATTCTAAAAAAAAAATTTCTTTTCCTGTCTTCTGTGTAGTTTAAAATTCCAGCAAGGTCTTCTGGTAGACTTCTTAGCTTTCCCACAAAAATTCATAGATCTCCTCCAGCAGTGTACTCAAGAATATGCGAAAGAAATTCCAAGGTAAGTCTCAGGAGAGCACTATTATCATTAAACTTTTCTCAAGAAAGACTCTTCTTTGTAAGAAGAGTCTTTGTAAGAAGACGGCAAAATATTTATGTATTTTGAGTATCTGTGTCTCTTTTCAAAGCTGTGCAAAGACCTTCATAAATCTCAAATTTATAAAACCAGAAATATTTACCCCCTAATTTTCATATCTTGACAAAGCCATTAAAGTTACCTGAAGTATTTAATAGCATCAAGTATGTGTTTTTTCCCAAGGTTATATTCTACTTATAGTTATTATAAAATATTGGCCATGTTCCCTGTGTTTTACAATATATCTTAATAGCTTATTTATTTTATACATTGCAGTTTGTACCTCTTAATTCTCAGTCCCTGAACTGCCTCCTCATTCCCTCTGCCTGCTAGTAACCACTAGTTCTCTATCTCTGTTTCTTTTTGTTATATTTACTAGTTTATTGTATTTTTTAGATTTCTCATATAAGCGATATGTAGTATTTGTCTTTCCTGACTTATTTCACTTTAGCATAATATCCTCTAGGTCTATTCATGTTGTTGTAAATGGCAAAATTTCATTCTTTTTTAATAGCTGAGTAGTATTCTACTGTGTGTATATATATACGCATACATATCAAGAATATGTGTATTCCACATCTTCTTGATTCATTCATCTGTTGATGGACACTTGGGTTGCCTTCATATCTTCAGTTCAGTTCAGTCGCTCAGTTGTGTCCTACTTTTGCGACCTCATGGACTGCAGCACGCCAGGCCTCCCTGTCCATCACCAACTCCTGGAGTTTACCCAAAGTCATGTCCATTGAGTCAGCAATGCCATCCAACCATCTCATCCTCTGTTGTCCCCTTCTCCTCCTGCCTTCAATCTTTCCCAGCATCAGGGTCCTTTCCAGTGAGTCAGCTCTTTGCATCAGGTGGCCAAAGTATTAGAGTTTCAGCTTCAGCATCAGTCCTTCCAATGAATATTCAGGACTGCTTTGCTTTAAGATGGACTGGTTGGATCTCCTTGCAGTCCAAGGGACTCTCAGGAGTCTTCTTCAACACCACAGTTCAAAAGCATCAATTCTTCAGCTCTCAGCTTTCTTTATAGTCCAACTCTCACATCCATACATGACTACTGGAAAAACCATCGCTTTGACTAGACGGACCTTTGTTGGCAAAGTATCTCTGCTTTTTAATTTGCTGTCTTGGTTGGTCATAATTTTTCTTCCAAGGAGTAAGCATCTTTTAATTTCATGGCTGCAGTCACCATCCACAGTGATTTTGGAACCCCCCAAAATAAAGTCTGTCATTATTTCATTTGTTTCCCCATGAATTTGCCATGAAGTGATGGGACTGGATGCCATGATCTTAGTTTTCTGATTGTTGAGTTTTAAGCCAAGCTTCATAATACTGCTATGAATATTGGGGTTCATGTATCTTTTTGAATTAGTGTTTTTATTTCAAATATGAACCCAGGAATGGAATTGCTAGGTCATATGACAGTTCTATTTTTAGTTTTTTGAGAAACCTCCCTACTGTTTTTCACAGTCCAACGGTGTTGGAAAGTTCCCTTTTTTCCACATGCTTGTCAGCATTCATTATTTCTGTTCTTTTTGATGATAGCCATTCTGACAGATGTAATATCTCATTGTGGTTTTGATTTGCATTTCCTTGATGATTAGCCATGTTGAGTATCTTTTCATGTACCTGTTGGCTATCTGTATGTCTTTGAAAAATGTCTTTTCAGGTCTTCTGACCATTTTTTAGTCAGTTTGTTTATTTTTTTCACATTGAGTTGTGTAAGCTGTTTATATAGTTTGGATATTAACCCCTTATTGGTCATATCATTTGCAAGTATCTTCTCCCGTTCAGTAGATTGTCTCTTTTGTTGGTGTTTTCCTTTGCTGTGCAGAAGCTTTTTAAGTTTGATTAGGTCCCATTTGTTTATTTTTACTTTTATTTACTTCTGTTTTAGGAGACAAATTTAAAAAAATGCTACAGTTTATGTTAGAGAGTGTTCCACCTATGTTCTCTTCTAGGAGTTTTATGATTTCTGGTCTTACCTTTTGGTCTTTAATCCATTTTTGAGTTTATTTTTAAAAGCTCTATTTATTTATTTATATTTGGCTGCGCTGGGTCTTTGTTGCTGCACTTTCTCTGGTTGTGTGGGCTTCTCATTGAGGTGCCTTCTCTTACTGAGCATGGCTCTAGGGCGCAGTCTTCGTAGTTGCAGTGTGTGAGCTCTAGAGCAGAATCAGTGGTTGTGGTGCAGGGCCTTAGTCGCCCACAGCATGTGCAGTCTTCCCAGAGCAGAGATTGAACCCATGTCCGCATTGGCAAGGAGATTCTTAATCATTGGTGGGTGTGTGTTAGTTGCTCAGTTGTGTCCAACTTTTTGCAACCCCCCGTACTGTAGCCCCCCAGGCTTCTCTGTCCATGGTGTTCTCCAGGCAAGAATACTGGAGTGGATTGCCATTCACTTCTCCAGAGGAACTTCCCAACCCAGGGATTGAACCCTGGTCTCCTGCATCGCAGGCAAATTCTTTACTGTTTGAGCTCCAGGGACCACTGGGGAAATCCGAGTTTTATTTTTATGTATGATGTTAGAGAATGTTCTATATTGTTCTTTTACATGTAGCTGTCCAGTTTTCCAGCACTACTTACTGAAGAGACTGTCTTTCCCCATTGTGTATTCTTGCCTTCTCTGTGGTATGTTAGTTAATAATAAGTGTGTGGGTTTATTTCTGGGCTCTGTTCTGTTCTATTGATCAGTGACTGTTTATGTGCCAGTATGCCAAACCAGACTGTTCTGACTTCAAAGCTTTTAGTAAGGTCTGAAGATAGGAAGCGTGATTCGTCTAACTAGTCTGTTCTTCTTTCTCAAGATTGTTTTGCCTATTCGAGGTCTTTTGTGTTTCCATGCCACTGCTGCTGCTAAGTCGCTTCAGTCGTGTCCGACTCTGTGCGACCCCATAGACTGCAGCCCACCAGGCTCCTCCGTCCCTGGGATTCTCTAGGCAAGAACACTGGAGTGGGTTGCCATTTCCTTCTCCATACAAATTAAAAAATTTTTTGGTCTAGTTTTGTGAAAAATGCCCTTGGAGAATGGATGGGGATTGCCCTGAATCTGTCAGTTGCCTTGGGTAGTGTGGTCATTTTAACAATATTCTTTCAATCCATTTCACTATTTACACTAATTAATCCATGGTATATCTTTCCATCTCTATTGTCTTTGATTTCTTTCATCAGTGTCTTGTGTTACAGTTCGCAGATTACAGGTCTGCCTTCTCCTTTAGGTAGGTTTATTCCTAGACATTTTATCCTTTTTGCTGCAGTTGTAAGTGGAATTGTTCCCGTAGTTTCTCTTTTTGATAGTTTGTTGTTAGTGTTCAAGTATATGTTTTTCTGATGAACTTGGACAAAGAAGATTTTGGGTCCAAGTGTATCCATATTTGTTTAGTGCTAACACCTGATCCTTTCTTTGTAAAGCTTTCCAACCTTTTATCTATAAGTTTCATCAGTTGGTGATTCTTGTTTGAATGAATTATTTCATTAGTAAGTACAAAATTATGTTTTTCCAATTCCATCTTTCTGTATTTATTAGGTATAATTCTTCTATGAAAAATAACTTCCTTCATCAGTAAGAGCTATTTGATTACTATGAAAACTCTTAGAGAAAGGGATAAATGCTCAGTTCTTATTTTTAAATTGTCAGTTTTCAGAGTGAGGATTGTTACTCTAGTTAGTTTTCTGGTTTCAGTGGGTTTTGATTTGTTTTTGTGTTTAGTCTTTTGCTTTCTCTCCTTATCTGTTTCTCATTATGAACTCATGGAGATTTATATATTCACTGTTTTCAATCAGTAGATAAGTATCCATTTTGCTATTTACACTAATCCAGTTTTACTGTTGGGAGTCCTTCCATGTTGGCCCCTATGATTCCAGCATGCTCCCTTTGCTGATCCTTTTAATCACTGATAATCCAGTGGGGCTCATTATTCAATGGGAGAGTTGTCACTGTCTCATAAATGTGTTATGTGATACTTTCTCTTCAAAGGTTTTTGCTGCAGTTAGTTTCTACAGAAGCTATTTTGGATAACTCACCTGCTCTTTTAAATGTGGTAGAGACAAATCCTTTTAAGCATCTGACACACCTCTCACTAAAACTTTTACCTGGAAATGATGTGGAAATAAAGAAGTTTCTAGCCGACTGTTTGAAATGTAGTAAGGTAAGATTTAAATTTAAATTGTTTTCTTAAAATAAGTCCCAAAGCTCTCTGGTAATCCACTGAAAAGCTATATTGCTACTAGATTTTATTTTCTGAATAAAGTCTTTTTAAAGGTATCCAAGAAATTTTTATAACACACAGTGACTTTATTTTATTGTTTTAGTTAGGCACAGTACTAGAAGATAAAACAGATCAGGAATTAAGAAACTTAGGTCCCAGGGTTTTTACTAATTTTCTGTGACCTTGAGCAGGTCACTTAAGCTCATGGTGTCTTGGTTTCATTAGCTTGTGGATATGTATGGAAATATTTACCCTCTGAGCTATCTTAAATGAGATAAAATATATGAAAGTATCTTGAAGATTACAAAGTGCTCTATAACTATATAAAATACACGCTCAAGAAAACAACATTGGGATGCCTCTTGAGAATTTTTAGAAAGTCAAATACTATGAATCAGGACATCTCTGGATTTAAGGTTAGGCAAATCCAGAGGTCTTGCCAGTGCAGATTCTAACTCAGAAGGTCTGAGGTGGAGCCTGAGATTCTGTCTTTCTAACAAACGCCCAGGCTGGTGCTGATGCTGTATACTTCATTGTACTTTGTGTAGCCCAGCTACAGATGATTAAATTGTAAGCTGCATAATTTTATTATTTTTATAAATAGGAAGAAAAATTATCATTAACACAATCGCTGGATGATGTTACCAGGCAACTGAATTTCACCCAAAAGGTAATTCAAGTTTGATTTTTTCTTTGTAAGTCATCCAAACATGGGCTCTGAATTGCTTCTTAAATCAAGTCTAGGCTTTTATGTATTTTTATTTTCAAAGCATGCTACTGTTGAATTCATCCTTTTTGTCACCCTTCGCCTACCAGTTAATTGTCTTAATCTGTGCTTTTTCTTATTCTCTCCAAACATTTCTGTTATCCCCAGTATATGACACATTCTCTCCAAGTCTTCATTAAATAATGTATAGTATTTGTCACATGTTCTGCTCCTCTTTTTTTCACCTCATTCTTCTTGTCTAAATGGCATTTTAGTTCCTGTCTTCTAAATCTTTCCTTCCTTCTGTTTAGAATTAATTCTGATAGATTAATCATCATTTCAATAATAGCTTCTCCTTGAAATTGAGGATAAAAGTATCTGATAAGCTGCATGGCTTCAGGTAGAAAATTTTTCTGCACCATATGGACCATCTTGGGAACCTGTGTTACTGGTTTTTAGGTGTATAAGTAAACTACAGTTGACCTTTGAACAACGCAGGGGTTAGGGACATCAGCCCTTTGCACAGTTGAAAGTCCTTGTATAAGTCTGTAGTCAGTTCTCCATACCTGTGTTTCCACGTCCTCAGGTTCAGCCAACCATGGATTGTGTAGTACTGTAGTACGTATTTATTGGAAAAAAAACTGAGTATAAATGTATCTATACATTTCAAACCTGTGTGTTGTTTAAGGGTCATCTGTACTACTTATGACTGACTTGCTCTACCCTGGGTTGCTTTATTTCTTAATGCCAGAGGAGAGGATTGAGTGGTGAAGAGCCAGATTTAACTAAAAGGTTAGTGATAGTATACTGTGGGCTGTGTTAACTCTAAAATTGCTTTTATTCTAATCTTAATTTCTTTAAATACAGAGAAATCTATGTAAGAAAAGACTTTGAATGTAAGAAAAGGTGTGATTTCATTTTCTTTTATATGCTTTGCAAATATGATCATGTTCCAATCTAATAACATATTCAAGAATTTTAATATTATGTACTGAACTCTACTATAGACATTATCAGAAAAGATCCAAGAATTAGATAAGTTACGGAATGAATGGGCGTCGCACACAGCAACATTGTCAAATAAGCATTCTCAGGAACTAACGAATGAGAAGGAAAAAGCTTTGCAGGTATGAATATTAAAAAATGGAAAAATATTTTGTTATTGTTGTTAGTCATTTTGTTAATAATTTTCAAACAGTACAAAAGTATGTAAAAATTGTCTCTCCTTAAAAATCTTAACTACCCAGAGATAACTTCTAAACATTCTGATGTTTGTTTTCCCAAATTTTTCTCTCTATATGTGAATAGTATATAATTTATAAATACTTGTTTATATTTATAAATTTAGAAATATATAAATTGGGAGATTTGTCCCTGGTGGCTCAGATGGTAAAGTGTCTGCCTACAATGTGGGAGACCCGGGTTCAATCCCTGGGTTGGGAAGATCCCCTGGAGAAGGAAATGGCAATCCACTCCAGGACTATTGCCTGGAAAATCCCATGGACAGAGGAGCCTGGTAGGCTACAGTCCATGGGGTCGCAAAGAGTCAGACATGACTGAGCGACTTCACTCACTAAGCTAACGAGGTTCCCATCACTTCATGGCAAATAGATGGGGGAAAAGTGGAAACAGTGTCAGATATCATTTTCTTGGGCTCCAAAATAACTGCAGACAGTGACTGCAGCCACAAAATTAAAAGATGCTTGCTCCTTGGAAGAAAAGCTATGACAAACCTAGATAGTGTATTAAAAAGCAGAGACATCACTTTACAGACAAAGGTCCATATAGTCGAAAGTGAAAGCCACTCAGTCATGTCCAACTCTTTGCAATGCCATGGACTACATATAATACAGTCTATGAAATTCTCCAGGCCAGAATACTGGAGTTCCCTTTTCCAGGGGATCTTCCCAACCCAGGTCTCCCACATTGCAGGCAGATTCTTTACCAGCTGAGCCAAGAGAGAAGCCCAAGAATACTGGAGTGGGGTAGCCTATCCCTTCTCCAGGGGATCTTCCTGACCCAAGAATTGAAACAGGGTCTCCTGCATTGCAGGCAGATTCTTTACCAGCTGAGCTACCAGGGAAGCCCATGTATGTGAGAGTTTAACCATAAAGAAGGCTAAGCACTGAAGAATTTTCGCTTTTGTACTGTGGTGCTGGAGAAGACTCTTGAGAGTCCCTTGGACAGCAGGGAGAGCAAACCAGTCAATCCTAAAGGAAATCAACCCTGAATATTCATTGGAAGGACTGGTGCTGAAGCTGAAGCTCCAATACTTTGGCCACCTGAAGTGAAGAGCCAACTCATTGAAAAAGACCCTGAACCTGGGAAAGATTGAGGGCAAGAGGAGAAGGGGGGAACAGAGGATGAGATGGTTGGATGGCATCCCTTACTCAATGGAGATGAGTTTGAGCAAACTCAGGGAGATGGTGAAGGATGGGAAAACCTGGCTTGCTGCAGTTCATGGGGTCGCAGGGTCAGGTAGACTTAGCGACTGAACAGCAACAATGAGGTCAACTGGATACAGTGATTGTAATTTTTTTTATCCTTACAATATCATAGATACCATTTTTTATCAGTTTGGAAATGGCTTAAGAAGAGGAAATTATTTAAGAACTTACCTAACTGGTGGAGATTGAAATGCTTTAAATTTTGGTTATTGCAGATAGTACTGCAGTGAACATTTTTATTCCTAGAAGTGAGTACAATATATCCATATAAAATATTAATGGATATTGCAAATTGGCCACCCAAAAAGGCTGTACCAAATAGAACCCCAAAGATAGCGTATGGCCATACTTTCATGTATTCCTGATGCTGTCAGCCTTCTCAGTATCTGCTACATGATAGGTATTGTAGTAGTGTTAGTTTTAATTTACATTTCTTAGATTTTTTTAGTGAAGATAAGTATCTTTTAATATGACTTTAGCCCCTTGTATTTCTTCTGTGGATTATATTTTAAATCTTTTGCTTTTTCTGTGTGACTTTTTTTTACTGCTTTGTAGTGTGGATTTATTTTATACCTTTTATATCATTAATTTCTTTAATGTTAAATTGTTATTTAACATTAAATTTTATTTTTATTTTTATGCACTTTACTTAAGGTTTGCTTTTAAGGGTACAACTTGGTAACAGTTTATGTCTACTTTTCACCTAAATTAAGATTCAGAAAATTGTATCACCCCTCTCTGGTCCCTTGTGCCTTCCCAATCCATTTTACTCTCACAGAAGGCGTATCACTTTGGTTATCATTGATTAGTTTTGCTTGTTCTTTAACTTTAGATAAATGGACACATGCTGTATATTCTAATTTGTGTGTGGCTTACTTTACTCAGTAACATAGTGTCTCTGAGATTATGTTCTTGTGTTCTTTTTGTTGTTGTGTAGGATTCTATTCTATGAATATCCCATAATTTATCTGTTTTCCTCTTGGTAGACATTTGAATTGTTTCTGACATTCTGCTATTATTAATTAAACTGTTACGAACTTTCTTGTAGTGTCTTTGTGAACATATGTACTCATTTTACTTGGGTATATACAATATTTAGGACTAGAATGGCTAGGTTCTAGCGTAGGCATATGTTTAGCTTTAGTAGAAACTGTCACAATTTTCCAAAGTGGATATTCAGGTCACACTGCCATTCAGTGGGTGTATAGTGGTACCTCATAATAATGAACTTTTTTTTTTGTATGCATATTGATCTTTTGGCTGTTTTCTTGAGAAGTGCCCATTCGTGTCTTTAGCCCATTTTTTTAAAGTTTTATTTATTTATTTTTGGCTGTGCTGGCTTATTGCTCTGTGCTGGCTTTCTTTAGTTGTGGCGAGCAGGGGCTACCCTGGTTGCAGTGCTGGTCTTCTCACTGTGGTTGACGGCATCTCTTGTTGCGGAGCACGGGCTCTAGGGTGTGTGGGCTTCAGTGGTTGGAGCCCGTGGGCTGAGTGGAGACTCAGTAGCTGTGGTTCATGTGCTCAGTTGCCCTGTGGCGTGTGCAGTCTTCCTGTCCTAGTGATCGTACCCGTGTCCTCTGCATTGGCAGATGGATTCTTAACCACTGGACCACCAGGGAAGTCCTTCAGCCCATTTTTAATTGGGCAGTTAATGGTTTTCCTTATTGA
Organism: Bison bison bison; assembly: GCF_000754665.1. NCBI lineage: Eukaryota > Metazoa > Chordata > Mammalia > Artiodactyla > Bovidae > Bison > Bison bison. Next base: position 20,538,606 of record NW_011495072.1, read on the forward strand.
TTTATAAGAGTTCTTTGTATATTCTGAACATGAATCCTTTGTCAGATATATGCATTGTGAATATTTTTTGTCTATGGCTTGCCTTTTCATTTCTGGTGCAAAGTAAGGATATTATGTGCTTAGTTGCTCAGTCATGTCCAATTCTTTGTGACCCTGTGGACTGTAGACCACTAGGCTCCTCCGTCCATGGGGATTCTCCAGGCAAGAATACTGGAGTGGGTTGCCGTGCCCTCATTCAGGCTCCACTTGAAATTTATAGCAATCAAATCAAGACATTATTTGAGATCAGTCAGCACTATACCACGAGGAGACAGCTGACATATTCAAAATATTCAAATCAAGTGTTGAAAATCATTTGCATCAGCTTGGTTATGTTAATCACTTTGTTTGGGTTAAGTGAAAAAAAAACCTTTTTGACCATATTTCCACATGCAATTCCCTACTTAAGCATAATGAGAAAGTTCTTTTTAAAGCCAGTTGTGACAGGCAGTGAAAAGTGGATATTGTGCAATAATGTGGAATGGAAGAGATCACGGGGCAATGTAAAGGAACCACCACCAACCACATGAAGGCTGATCTTCATCCAAAGAAGGTGATGTTATGAATATGATGGAATTGGAAGGGAATTATCTATTATGAGCTCCTTCCCGGAAACCACACTTGTTGGATTAATTCCAACAAGTACTGTTCTCAGTTAGACCAACTGAAAGTAGCACTCGACAAAACTGTCCAGAATCAGTCAATGGAAAACACACAATCTACCATCAGGATACCACAAGACTGCATGTTTCTTTGATTACCAGGCAAAAACTTGCAGTTTGGCTGGAAAATTCTGACTCATTTGCTGTATTCACCAGACATTGTAACTTCAGATTTCTGTTTATTTTGGTCTTTATTTATGTTTAATTGGAGGATAATTGCTTTACAGTATTGCATTAGTTTCTACCAAACATCAACATGATATTTTGGTCTTTATAAAATTATCTTAATGGAAGAAATTTTCCATTCCCTGGGAGATTGTAAAAGATACCTTGATCAGTTCTTTACTCAAAAAGATAAAAGGTTTTGGGAAGATGGAATTACGAAGTTGCCTGAAAAATGGCAGAAGATAGTGCAACAAAATGGTGAATACATTGTTCTATAACATTCTTGGTGAAAACGAAAAATGTGTCTTTTATTGTTACTTAAAAATCAAAGGAACTTTTTGGCCAACCTAGTAGTTTTGGAGTTAATTGTCTTAGATTTTTCAAATAGATAAACTATAAAAAATGGTAATTTGTTTCTTCTGAAGGTTTGCCTTTTTCCCTTATACAGAAAGTGGTAATGGTGGAATCCTTATCTTGATCTAGTCTTTTAAAAAATTTTTTATTTTGTATTGGAGTATAGTCGATTTAATGTTAGTGTTAGTTTCAGGTATATAGCAAGGTGATTTCAGTTATAAAAAAATGAAAGTGTTAGTTGCTCAGTCATGTCCATCTCTTTGCGACCCCTAGGACTGCAGCCCACCAGGCTCCTCTGTCCATGGATTTCCCAGGCAAGAATATTGGAGTGGGTTGCCATTCCCTTCTCCAGGGAATCCTCCCAACACAGGGATAGAACCCCGGTCTCCTGTGTTGCAGGCAGATTCTTTACCATCTGAGCCACTAAGGATTTCAGTTAAACATTTGTGTATATCCATTCTTTTTCAGAGTCTTTTCCCACATAGGTTATTACACAACATTAAGTACAGGTCTCTGAGCTATACAGTAGATCCTTGTTTATTATCTGTTTATATGTAACAGTGTATATTTGTTAATCCCAAACTCCTAATTTATCTCTCCTCCAGCTTTCCTCTTTAGTAACCATAAGTTTGTTTTCAGAATCGTTTCTGTTTCTGTTTTGTAAGTTCATTTGTATCATTTTTTTAGATTCTACATATAGGTGATATATGCTATTTGTCTTTGACTTATTTCATTTAGTATGATAATTTCTAGATCCATCCATGTTGTTGCAAATGACATTCATTCTTTTTAATGGTTAACTAAGATTCCGTTAAAGTTCAACATTCAGAAAACGAAGATCATGGTATCCGGTCCCATCACTTCATGGGAAAATAGATGGGGAAACAGTGGAAACAGTGTCAGACTTTATTTTTGGGGGCTCCAAAATCACTGCAGATGGTGACTGCAGCCGTGAAATTAAAAGACGCTTACTCCTTGGAAGGAAAATTATGACCAACCTAGATAGCATATTGAAAAGCAGAGACATTACTTTGCCAACAAAGGTTCATCTAGTCAAGGCTGTGGTTTTTCCTGTGGTCACATATAGATGTGAGAGTTGGACTGTGAAGAAGGCTGAGCACTGAAGAGTTGATGCTTTTGAACTGTGGTGTTGGAGAAGACTCTTGAGAGTCCCTTAGACTGCAAGGAGATCCAACCAGTCCATTCTGAAGGAGATCAGCCCTGGGATTTCTTTGGAAGGAATGATGCTAAAGCTGAAACTCCAGTACTTTGGCCACTTCATGCGAAGAGTTGACTCTTTGGAAAAGACTCTGATGCTGGGAGGGATTGGGGGCAAGAGGAGAAGGGGACGACAGAGGATGAGATGGCTGGATGGCATCACTGACTCGATGGACGTGAGTCTGAGTGAAGTCTGGGAGTTGGTGATGGACAAGGAGGCCTGGCCTGCTCCTTCATGGGGTCGAGAAGAGTTGGACACGACTGAGCAACTGAACTGAACTGAAGAATCCGTTGTATATGTGTAACACATCTTCTTTATCCATTTCTCTGTGATGGACATTTAGGTTGCTTCCATGTCCTGGCTATTGTAAATAGTGTTACAGTGAATATTGGGGTACATGTATGTTTTCAAATTATGGTTTTCCTTGGATATACGTCTAGGAGGGGGATTGCTGAGTCATATGGTAGTTCTGTATTTTTAGTTTTTTAAAGAAACTCATACTGTTCTCTGTAGCAGTTATACCAGTTTACATTCTTAGCAACAGTGTTCCCTTTTCTCCATACCTCTCCAGCATTTATTGTTTGTAGACTTTTTGATGATGGCCATTCTTATTGGTGTGGGTGATACCTCATTATAGTTTTGATTTGCATTTCTCTAATAATTAGCAATGTTGAACATCTTTTTATGTGCTTTTTGGCCATCTGTGTGTCTTCTTTGAAGAAATATCTACTTAGATCTTCTGTCATTTTTTGATTTTTTTTGTTTTTAATATGTTGAGCTGTATAAACTGTTCGTGTCATTTGGAGATAAATTCCGTAACAGTCTGCTTCATTTGCAAATATTTTCTCTCACTTGGGTTATTTTTTAATTTTGTTTATGGTTTTCTTTGCTATGCAGAATCTTTAATTAGGTCCCATTTGTTTACCTTGCTTTTTGCTTTCATTAATTTGGGAGGTGGATCCAAAAAGATGTTGCTTCAATTTATGTCAGTGAGTGCTCTGCTTATGTTTACCTCTAAGAGCTTTATAGTATCTGGTCTTACATTTAGGTCTAATCCATTGTAAGTTCATTTTTGTGTATGGTGTTAGAGAATGTTCTGGTTTCATTCTATTTGTATATTCTTGCCTCCTTTGCTGTAGTTTAATTGACCATAGGTGCATGGGTGTATTTTGGGGCTTTCTATCTTGTTCCATCGATAGATATTTCTGTTTTTGTACCAGTACCATATGGTTTTGATGACTGTAGCTTTGCTGTATTGTCTGAAGTTAGAAAGCCTGATTCCTCCATCTCTGTTTTTCTTTTTTAGGATTGCTTAGGCTACTCAGGGTCTTTTGTGTTTCCATACAAACTAAAAAAAATTTTGTTCTAGTTCTGTGAAAGATGATATTTGTGATTTTATAGGTATTGTATTGAAACTGTAGATTGCCTTGGCTAGTCATTTTTGCCAGTACTGATTCTTCAAATCCAAGAACATGGTATATCTTTTCATCTGTTTGTGTCATCTTTGATTCTTTCATCAGCATCTTATAGTTTTCAGAGTATAGATCTTTTTCCTCCTTGTGTAGAATAATTATTTTTCTTGATGAGATAGTAAATGAGATTGTTTCTTTAATTTCTCTTTCTGATCTTTCATTGTTACTGTATAGAAATGCAAGAGATTTATGTATATTAACTTTGGTAATTAATGTTTTTTGATAAATAACTAAATTATCTTTCCATTATATGTGATATTTACTCTGTGTTTGAGAAAATTTTCTTCTGTCTGGCATCCAAAGAATGCTAGCTAGGTCAGACGGAATGACTTTTGGAGATTGAACCAAATAATATCGTTTTTTTCACTTTTCTAATATATTAATGATAATGATAGATTTCTAAAAGTGGAACCATCTTTGAATTCATTGAATAATATGTATTCAGAGATTTTTAATATCCTGTTGAATGAATTTGCTAATATTTAATTTAGAACATTTGTGTATATATTCATAGGTGAGATTGGTTTGAGATTACTCTTTTCCTATCTTAGTCTGCTAATTACAGTGATAGGTTTTGCACTGTGGTATTAGAATTATGCTAGTGTCATGAAAGGTATGAAAACATTTTCTGGTTTTCTTTATGCTTTGAAACAGTCAAATGAAGAATTATCTGTTCCTTGAAGGCCTGATAGAATTAGCCTTTTACCATTTGGGTATGATGCCTTCTTAAGGCATTTTTCTTTAGATTCTTTCCCGTTTCCTTCATGATTTTTTATTCTTTTTTGTTTTGTTTTTTTTGTGTGTGTATTTTTGGGGGCTTTGGCGGGTTTTTGTTGTAGGTGCAGGTCTCTGCTTGCAGCACGTTGGCTCTGGAACGTGTGGGCTCAGTAGTTTTGACATGAGGGATCATAGTTCTCCAGTCAGGCATTGAACTCGAGCTTGCTGCTTTGGGAGCTTGGAGTCTTATAACAGCTGGATCACCAGGGAAGTCCCTATCGGTCCTGTTGGATTTTCTGTTTTTCCTTGAGTTATGTTAGTTTATATTTCATTAAAAATCCATTTATTTCATGTTTGTATTTAATTAGTAAAATATCTTATAAGCAGTCTTACAGTTTTCAAAATCTCCATACCATTTCTCCTATGTTCTTAATTGTCTTTTTTTAATGAGAGTTGATAGTTTGTTTTCTTTAGTATTTTTAAAGAAGCAGTTCTTTGTTTCATTAATTAGTTCTGCACTGTCTCTACGCTCCCATCTGATTTCATTAATTTCTATTGTTTGCTAAGTATTTTTTGCCTCTATTTTCAAACAGGTTAGGTTCTGAAAGTCTCATCATTAAGTATATTTGTGTATAACACAAAAACGACTGAAGGATTTGTTTGCATTCCTTACTGCATTTTTCTAATAGGCTTGTGAATCAGTGCTTTGAGACTTTAAAACCAAGCAAGCTGCTCCTCTCTTCCTGCTGATAGATACTCTATAGGGCAGTGATTGTAAGGCTTTAGTGTGCATCAGAATCACCTGAAATAAACAGAGCAGAAAATGTAAATGTTGAAATTCTATCCATTACACTTTTTTTTTTTAAACAAAAGTTCTGAAATTCTGATCATCACAGGGATAAAGCCAGTTCTTTATTTTTGCAGCCTTTGGCCTCTTGTTGCCTTCAGTGTGTTTGGTTACCCTCTTAGACAGTTACAGTTAGCATCATAAACCAGTTTGTTCATTGTTGCTTTTCTCCCTTGATTGCTCCTTCAGTGTTTTCTTCCATGGTTGCATTTTCAGTTTTATATGGACTCTTTCCTATTTTATTTCTTGTGCTTCTTTCTTCTCTCCATTTCAGTTTTCCAAAAATGAGGAAAGTCCTAAAATAATCATATCCTAAGTATTTTATGAGAGACACTCCCCTGCTTTTGTGTTAGGAATTTTTGAATGAATACAACTTTTCTGGAATGTGGTATTTGTAACTAGTACCAAGCTTTATACTTATTTACATATAATCTGAATTTGGATTTATGCTTATGAAGAAAAATTTTAACCATGGTTTTATTTGTAATAGTGAAAAATTGGAAACTCAGTATCCATAGTAGGGCAGGGGTTAATTGCATTATGGTATAGCCATGGATTGGGGTACTGTGTGGATATTGAAAGTATTTACAAAGAGTTTTTATCGATATGAGGAAGTGCAAGTGCTAAAGGATTAAAAAGCATAATTGTGTAAAGTGCTTGGTCTCAATTTGTTAAATTTAGCTATGTGTTATGTGTATTTGTATGATGTCAGTTTTAAGTATATAAATAGCTGGAAAGGAATATTCCTAAATATTTATAATGACTCCCTGGATGGAGGTTATCAGTTATTTGTGATTCTTTCTTTATGCCTTTTAAAAGAATGTATAGCTTGCATAATTAGAAAAATATTTTTTATTTTTAAAATGTATTTAGGTTTGTTAGTGTTCATCATGGAGAAGGCAATGGCACCCCACTCCAGTACTCTTGCCTGGAAAATCCCATGGACGGAGGAGCCTGGTGGGCTGCAGTCCATGGGGTCGCTAAGAGTCGGACACGACTGAGCAACTTCACTTTGACTTTTCACTTTCATGCGTTGGAGAAGGAAATGGCAACCCACTCCAGTGTTCTTGCCTGGGGACGGGGGAGCCTGGTGGGCTGCTGTCTAAGGGGTCGCACAGAGTCGGACACGACTGAGGTAGCTTAGCAGCAGCAGCAGTGTTCATCAACAGAAATTATTTAAAATTTTTTTTATTGAATGAAAGTCTTTAAATTCTATTGCGCTTTATAATTTTGAAACGTTTCACACACACAATTTTATATAATCCCATAATAATCCTGTTTTTAATCCTCTAATGCTGTGTAGCCCCTAGACTTTCCCTCTCTCCGAACTGATAGCCACTAGTTTGTTCTGTTTGTGAGTCTGCTTCTTTTTTGTTTTATTCGCTAGTTCTTTGTAGTTTTTTAGATTACACGTATAAGTGATATCATACAGTATTTGTCTTACTGTAACTTATTTCACTTAACATAATGCCGTCTATGTCTCATGACAGAAATTATTAAGATAGATTTTTGGTATGATACAAACAGGTAAACAAAGATTTCAGAGTTACAACCATGTTCTTGTTGTATTGTTTTTATTTTTGATAGTGAAATTTATTGTTGATAGTGAAATTTAACAACTAAATGTAAGACTGAGCAGTACCTTGTCAATTTTACTGTAAGTTTAGATTTTTTTTAAATTAGAAAACATTTATACTAGTTGTAAAAAACGGAAACAGAATAGTGTGGTTTAAAGCAAATACTGAAAGTTCCTTATGTACCTGCTCATTTTTTCTTTTCATGGGGGTAGTTTGACACTATACATAGTGTTTTGCAATTTGCTTTTTTCCCCCCTTAACACATACCATTCTTCCCTTAAATTGAAGGCCATTACTTCTAAACAGGTGGGTTTAGGAGAAGAAGAAATTATGAACAAGATCACAGTGGTAAATTTGCCTTTGTTTTGTTAACCTTTCTTTTTCATAAAATCCATAATTGAAAATAGAATCTCTTAAAAGCAGGGAAATCTTACAAAGAAGAATAATTAAGATTTTTTTTACTCAAATCTTCTCATATTTGTGTTTTTTCTTTGAATTTTGGTACTGTATTTTATTATGTAATAGGCCCAGGTTCAATACCAACAGCAACATGAACAACAGAAGAAAGATTTAGAAATCCTTCATCAACGGAACATCCAGCAGCTACAGAACAGATTGTCTGAGTTAGAAACGGCTAATAAAGACCTCACTGAAAGGAAATACAAAGGAGACTCCACCATCAGAGAACTTAAAGCAAAGCTGTCTGGTGTTGAAGAGGTATCAAATCTTGGAGTTGGTTCCCCTCCCTGCCCAGTTTAAAAGCAAGGTCTAATTTGGTAACTTGATTTGAATTTGGTTACTTTATTACTTCTATGGGTAGTATTCTTCTGGATGCTTTGCAAGGATCTCTTTAGATAATCAGCTCAGAGAATACCCAAAATAATTGAGAAACCAAAATCTAATAAAATGGGCTGATTCAAAACAGAGCTAAAGTAAACTTGGTTACTTTTAGTTAGGGTCTTGAGTAGCCCTTTGGCATAGCCCTCAGATTTGCCAGTGTACTTTTAATATCAGCCCAGTGTTGTGGCTCAGGGTATTGGCAGGCTGATCTTCCAGTCTACTCAACATGGCAAACACCTGTGTGAAGTTTCGTGTCTAGTAATAATAATAAAAGTAATGATGATAACTATAACACTGTTTTAAGTGCTTTGCCTATATTAACTCATTTAATTCTTATAGCAGTTATTTTAAAGAAGGTATTATTATTACCCCATTTAAAGATGATGAAACTAAGGCACTGAGAGCTTAAGTAATTTACCCAAGTAAGCCTGGCCATTGAAATTCTCTATTATTGGCCTGTCTCTAATACTGTCTTGTTCTTTCAGGCAACAGAGACATTTAAAAAATATTGCTGTAGTAGTACTTTTGTTGATACTTTGGCAGTGATGATAAACTCCTTCCTATGATAACTATTATACATTATTGTCATATGAGTTATTAGAAAACGTATGTAGATTTTGTTAAACCTATCATGTTCAAATAAACAGTGTTATTCTAGCTCACAAGACCTCCAATTCTGAATAAAGCCTGACTGATTTTATGTTCAGATCCTCATCGCATTCTGCCCTATTAGATGCTTCAGTCCTTCTCGATACCCTCTTCACCTTTCACACCAGTTGGTGAAACATTTCACCCTGCACATTGGATGAGTACTTCATTATAATCCTATGTGGTTTCTTCTGTTTTAGCCCTGACACTGGCCAGTGTATAAACTGTGCTTTGTTATGTTGATTTTCATGTGTGTGTGTATGATCAGTCACTCAGTTGTGTCCAACTCTTTGTGACTAAATAGCCTCCTTTGTCCCTAGGATTTCTCAGGCGAGACTACTGCAGTGGGGTGCCATATAATGTAATCAAAATATTTCTTGCAAGGTTTGCATAGGACTTGGAAATTTTGAGTCCTGAAAACTTTTTTTAAACTTCAGTATTGTTACGTAATTATGTTAAATTATACCTTTTAGAGATTAGTATCCTAAAATTAATAGTTACTACCATTTATTAAGCATTTGAACTTCCCTGGTGGTTCAGACAGTAAAGAATTTGCCTGCACTGCAGGAGACCTGGGTTCCATCCCTGGGTCAGGAAGGACCCCTGGAGAAGGGAATGACAACCTGCTCTAGTATTCTTGCTTGGAGAATCCCATGGACAGAGGAGCCTGGCAGGCTACAGTCCATGGGGTCACAGAGAGAGATGACTGAGCATCTAACACGTAAAACAGAGTTTGTATAAGGGTTTTTGCAGAGGTGAAATAATTTATGGTATGGTTTCTCTTTTACAAATGAGAGAACTGAAATTACTGAGGTTAAGTAATACTCGAGGTGGCACAGTAGACTTCCCAGGTGGCTGTGGTGGTAAAGAACCTGCCTGCCAATGCAGGAGACATAAGAGACAGCAGGTTTGAGCCCTGGGTTGGGAAGATACCCTGGAGGAGGGTCTGGCAAGGCATTCCAGTATTCTTGCCTGGAGACTCCCATGGACAGAAGAGTCTGGCTGGCTAAAGTCCGTAGGGTCATAAAAAGTCAGACATGACTGAAGCAAGTTAGCATGCACTCATGCAGTGCTTGATAGCAGAGTCTGTGCTTCTAAAACCACTAGGGTATATACTAGAAAATTATTTTATATAGTTATTGTTAAAATTGAAAACTAGGAATACTATTACGTACTGTACTTTAGTGTACTGGCAACATTTGGACTGATTCTAGATGATTGAGGTGTTATTTAGTATGTGTGTGTGCTCAGTCATGTCTGACTCTCTGCGACCCCCGTGGACTGTAGTCCACAAGACTCCTCTGTTGATGGGATTTCCCAGCCAAGAATACTGGAGTGATTGCCATTTCCTACTCCAGAAGATTTTCCTGACCAGGGATCAAACCTGTATCTCTTGGTGTCTCCTGCATTGGAAGGCAGATCTATTAAAAAAATTATTTAAAATATTTTTTCGTGTTTTCACTGTGGTTTGTATTATTGAATATAGTTCTCTGTACTCTGCAGTAGGACCTTGTTATTTATTTTATATAGTGGTTTGTATCTGCTAATCTCAAACTCCTCATTTATATCCCCCTTCTTCCCCTTTGGTAGCTATAAGTTTGTTTTCTATATGAGTCTGTTTCTGTTTTGTAAATATGTTCATTTTTGTCATATTTTGGATTTCACATCTAAGTGATATTATGTAGTATTTGTCTTTCTGACTTATTATTAATTAACAATATCTCATGATTTCTTGGCTACCCTGAGAAACAGGTTGAAGAGCTCAGGTCATACCTCATACAAATGAAATAAAAATCTCTTGGGCAGGATACCAGGCATCAGTAGTAGTTAAAGCTTTCCAGGTGATTTCATTATGCAGACTAGATAGAGGATCACTGCTTTAGTGGTAGAATGATAGGACTTTCTTTTTATTTATGTATTGTATATATTTTGAAATTCTGTTATACCTGAGCGTTTATTACCTAAGTAATTTTTTGAATTTGTAAATTTCAAGACAGCAGAAAATTCTTGTTACTAGGTTTTAAAAGTTTCAGTAATTCATAAGGATTGTTTAATTTTCCCTTACTGTGATTGAATTAGATATTAGTGTATTTTACAGTTATGTTTCAAATCTGAGTTACATATACCTTTAGAGAGACCGTCATTTCTTTAAAAGAGCATTGGTACTGGAACTTCAAAGTTATGAAAGACTTTTTCCTGTTTTAAATATCTTAATTATAAATTATCAGACCAGCCAACTTTCGTTTTTTTTTCCCCCTTGTCTAGGAGCTCCAGCGGGCTAAGCAAGAAGTCCTCTCTTTGAGAAGAGAAAATTCTACACTCGATGCTGAATGCCATGAAAAAGAAAAGCATATTAATCAGCTACAAACAAAAGTGGCTGTTTTAGAACAGGAAATCAAGGATAAGGACCAGCTTGTTTTAAGAACAAAAGAAGCGTTTGATACAATCCAGGAACAAAAGGTCTATTTTAAAATTTTCTAAACAAATTGATGATCACATACATATATGATGTTTTTCCTAAATAAACACAGACTTCCTAATTGTTCACATTTTTAAAAATGTATATCAGGTGGCTCTGGAAGAAAATGGTGAGAAAAATCAGGTACAACTAGGAAAACTTGAAGCTACAATAAAATCATTATCAGCTGAACTTCTTAAGGTTTGTTTTTTTAAAACAATAGAATATTTCATTGGATTATGTAGAGATGTTTCATTGGACTATGTAGAGACATTCATGTGAAACTCTTCTATAGGCAAATGAAATTATCAAAAAACTGCAAGGGGATCTGAAGACTTTAATGGGTAAGTTGAAATTGAAGAATACAGTAACTATTCAGCAAGAGAAACTCTTGGCTGAAAAGGAAGAAAAATTACAAAAGGAACAAAAAGAATTACAAGATGTTGGACAGTCTCTCCGAATTAAAGAACAAGAGGTAGTTAATATTTTATATTTAGTATGTGTTGACTATTTGCAAAGCTTAATGTATTTCCTCATTTATTTTAAACATTTCTACTTTGTTACATTAGAGAAAGTTTTGGCTTTTCCCCCCAAGAAAACATGACTACAATCAACAGAACTTAATAAACTATTTCAGTTTGAAAAATTAGTTATTATGACTCAAATACGTTGAGTGTTCATATATGTGTGTGTATATATAATTATGTGCACATGTATTTTATTACACAGCTGAGCTAATTCCTTTCATATTTAATAGTAATTATTTAATGAATAGTAATATATCTCTTCAGTTTTTATTTTAGCCTTTATTATACTTACTTTAAGGATTAATGTATTTTAGGTATGCAAATTACAAGAACAATTAGAAGCTACAGTTCAAAAACTTGAAGAAAGCAAACAACTTCTAAAAAATAATGAAAAGTGTAAGTATTTTACCTTTTCATTTAAATGAGGTTTTTAGTTTTATTCTTAACCTGCAGTTTTTATTGAATTTATAAGTCTAGCTAAATCAAGGTATTGCTGTATACATATAATCTGCTTTAAACATACCATCTTAATGTCTTTGCTGTAGTAAATTAAAATCTAAAAACTATCCTGTAAAACAGTTACCATCATTAAAAGAAACCCTATCACATGTGTCAGTACCCAGAAGTAAATGTTGAAAATATTGACTGTAATTTACATTCTTTCCTACTACTTGCTATAATTGCTGTATTTACCTACTGATAATAATACAAATATTTAAAACAAAAATATGAGATTAAGTCTTTTACATTTTTCTCAGTTTGTAATACTGATTATGAGAACTAAGAGTTTGAATTTAAATAAACTGGAAGATATTCTAGAAATGAAATCAAAGAGATTTCAAAGAGATCCTTGACTTGCAGAAATACGTGCTTCTGATAGACAGTAAAAGGATAAAGAGTCCTTGTGGCAGTTGTAAAATAAAAATATTTAGTGACAAATATTTAGATGAACTTATGTTGTTTTCCTATGATATAACAGTTTTAAAAATGTAAAATTTTAAAAATTAATATAATTTTAAAATACTTAAAATTAGTAGAAAAATTGAAGTATTAAGTTTCTTCTTGTTCTTTTATTTAAGTAATCACATGGTTAAATAAAGAATTAAATGAAAATCAGCTAGTGAGAAAGCAAGATGTATTGGGACCTTCTACCACTCCACCTGTACATTCCAGTAGCAACACCATCAGAAGTGGAATTTCTCCTACCTCAAATGTGGTAAGATTTAAATTAAGATGTTGTGAATGGTCTTGGTAAATTTTCTAAAACAAAAATATTCTCAGATTGTTAGGTGCTGGTACCTAATATGACTAGAGTCCTATTACAATTTTTAGCACTGAAGTAGTTTTACCTTTGGAAGAGGGACATAAAGGTATACTTACTCTTAACAAAGAGGCTCTATTTTAAGGGTGCACTACTTTGTAACATTTTAATGGATACAGAAATCACTCAGTATTGACTGAAGTAAGGCCAAATATGCTGAAAACTGTTAACAAACACAGAAAGTATTTAGGAGGCCTCAGTAAGGGCGAGCAGGATATGGGCTCAGCTCTGGCACTATACTGGAGGAGGCTAATCTGAATTCTATTGGGAAAAAAAGAGAGAAAGAGAAACCCTATTACCAAGCTTGTCAGCTCTAGATTCTGGAAGAAACGATTTACAAGTGTTAAGCTTTTTAGCTTTGAGTACCTGGATCTGGCTTGGTACTATCAGCTAGGCCTGGGCCTGGCTAGGAATTGGCCTTGCACTCACAGCTAGGTTTTGAGGCTATCCTGTTGAACATAATCAAATTCACAGAATATCAATACCAGGTAAGGCCATTCTCTGACTGTGATGGATCAAGACAAAAACAAGACCACTTCATAGTCATGTTTGAACACAGACAAAAATAGGACATTGCCAAACCATAAAAATGGGCAAGTATCCTCCGATCCGGCTAAAGTGAGTGACTGCTGCTCATTACCAGTTATAACTTTGGTCTTAGTGCATTCATCCTACCTTACTGGATAAAATCTATTCATATACCTAGTCATATAGTTATCCCCATTTCTTGATAGCATCCAGTCCACAGTATAGCCCCACATTCTTAAACTGTTCCTTGATTCATCTAACACATGACAAAGTCCAATAAATAGTCCTTTTTAACATTGTCTTACGGAGACACGTCTCTTTCTAGGTTCCACCTGGTCTTCAGTCTTCCTTGTTGCAAAGAGTGTGTACACCTATAGATGTATTTCTGGTCCAAGTCTTTGACTGGAGGGCATTGGCAGAGGATTTAAAGTGCAAATCCATAGTAGAATTTTTAATCTACTCTAGTAAATGAGATAGTACTTGATGTTTAAAGAAGGGTAAGGATTTCTGCTAACTTGGGAAAAAGTACAGAGTTAAGTGGTACTTACATTTTTAAGTGGTCCTTACTGGTACTGAATTAAAAACATGAAAAGACGACAGGCTTAATCTTACCGACTAATGATAAATAGCTGTGTGAAAGGTATTGCTCGATTATTTTTATTTTATCCCTTATTGGCTTTTTGGTCTAGGACTACCCCCGAACTCCATTTTCAGGAATTCAGGGCCTAGAGGGAACCAAGATGATTCAGAGGTCTTTGTTTTACTTCAGTTCAAAATCAGGTCCAGTGGGTTTTTGTTTTGTTTTGTTTGTTTTGGTCTAAGCTTACACAGCCACTCTGAAAAGCCGTCTGGGCCAAAGATATTCCAGTTTCATAATATATAATGAAACAGAGTTTGGTGTCATGGTAGGCAAGTTTGGCCTCTGAGAGAGTGTTCTTAACTCTTAGTTATTATGGCAGATACTAATGCCTCCTGCATCGCCAAATACTATTTAGAACAAATTTCTCATCCTCAGCCTTTTTTATGCTTTTATTTTTAGGTTGAGGGTAGACTGACTTACCCAGCTTGTGGGATTGGTTATCCTGTCTCCTCTGCGTTTGCATTCCAGAATACCTTTTCTCATCCTATATCTGCCAAAAATAGCATCCACACAGTTTCAGGACCAAAGGTAGGCAAAATAACTAACACTTTAAAAAAAAAAAAAGAAAAAAGCAATTTATTTACTTTATTTAAAACATCTATTTTTTGATCAGTTGCTTAGTATTAAATGAATATAATTCTGAATATATTTATGAATATCTAGTGTGTTATGCTTACAGGAAATATTAAATGCACTATATGATTTTTTTGAGTCACTATAATTTATAATAACCTAGATACCAGTATGTTTAAACTTATTTTTATTCCTCTTTATCTCTCCATTTTCTAATTCATTCTTCTACCTGTATCTCCTACAACTCTCAAACCTAACCTAGGATTACCAGTTTCATGCTGCTGGTATATTAGTGGTAGTGAAATTTTTGGATTCCATTGTTAGGATTTAACGGTCTGATTGGCAGGATTATAATAAATTATAAAATGTAGTTCTGACAACATTATCTCGAATAGCATATACTTAGCAATCTCTCCAAACCTTGATTCATTTGCTTTTTTCTGCCTGCTTGAGTTTTTCATCATCATCATTATTACTAATATTTTAGATTTATACATTGTTTTCACATGTATTATAATTGTTTTCACAGTAATTTTCCACCCAGATGAGCCACTGATTCTGTTTTCATTTTTGAGAAGACTGTTTTATGAAAGGTAGAATTGAGGACTTTGAAACTGCTATTATAAACTCTTTATCAAATTAGTTTGGGGCTGACCTAAAAATAAGTTGGCTATGTTGTTTAGGCATATACTTCTTTTTTTACAATCAGATCAGATCAGTCGCTCAGTCGTGTCCGACTCTTTGCGACCCCATGAATTGCAGCACGCCAGGCCTCCCTGTCCATCACCAACTCCCGGAGTTCACTCAGACTCACATCCATCGAGTCAGTGATGCCA
>NW_011495072.1:20554128-20569032 GCF_000754665.1 Bison bison bison
GAATTGCAGCACGCCAGGCCTCCCTGTCCATCACCAACTCCCGGAGTTCACTCAGACTCACAGCATCGAGTCAGTGATGCCATCCAGCCATCTCATCCTCTATCATCCCCTTCTCCTCTTGCCCCCAATCCCTCCCAGCATCAGAGTCTTTTCCAATCAGTCAACTCTTCACATGAGGTGGCCAAAGTACTGGAGTTTCAGCTTTAGAATCATTCCTTCCAAAGAAATCCCAGGGCTGATCTCCTTCAGAATGGACTGGTTGGATCTCCTTGCAGTCCAAGGGACTCTCAAGAGTCTTCTCCAACACCACAGTTCAAAAGCATCAATTCTTCGGCGCTCAGCCTTCTTGACAGTCCAACTCTCACATCCATACACGACCACAGGAAAAACCATAGCCTTGACTAGATGGACCTTTGTTGGCAAAGTGATGTCTCTGCTTTTGATTGTACTGTCTAGGTTGGTCATAACTTTCCTTCCAAGGAGTAAGCCTCTTTTAATTTCATGGCTGCAGTCACCATCTGCAGTGATTTTGGAGCCCAAAAAAATAAAGTCTGACACTGTTTGCACTGTTTCCCCATCTATTTTCCATGAAGTGATGGGACTGGATGCCATGATCTTCGTTTTCTGAATGTTGAGCTTTAAGCCAACTTTTTCACTCTCCACTTTTACTTTCATCAAGAGGCTTTTGAGTTCCTCTTCACTCTCTGCCATAAGGGTGGTGTCATCTGCATATCTGAGGTTATTGATATTTTTTTACAATAGTCTTATTAAATAGCCTTATTATTATTTGGAACTATTGAGAATTCTCAGTGAATCGAGAATTAAGCCTGAGTTTTTATATGTAGAATATTATTATGTAAAGAGTATTTAGATGCATTTAATTGGCTTTTCTTGTATTGCTTATTGAAAATTATATACATGTAATCAAATGAATACTGTTGTTTTTTCATAAATATCAGTATGCTCAAGTGCGCTTACATATTGGTATCAGTTTTTTCTTGAGGATTATAATTAAATTCAAAATTGCTTTTAAACAGCTTTCCAGCAATATATATATAATGTTCAAAATGAAGATGAGAACTACTGCAGATAATTGTTTAGTTGGTAGGACTAAATATGACTTATAATAAGATTACCTTTCTTATAGCTCTTCTGGAATTGGAGGAATTATGATAACAATCCTGTTCTTAAATATCAAAGCCAGACTTCTAGTGTTTCCTATATTATTGGCCTCCATAGTCTTTTGGTATGCATCCCTCACGAAAGCAACCAAACAGCCCTAATACTAACAGTACACTTTGAACTTGAATCTCTAATTGAATATTTATTTGTAAATTGAATGCATATACTGCTCAATTATAATGGTTAAAATATGGAATCAGATTTTGGAGTTTAAATCTTGCCTCTTATCAGTATGAAGTTGGGCAAGCCAGTAACAAACAAAAATATCTAGTTGTCCTGCTTCAGTTGCTCCATTTGTAAAGTGGAGCAATAATTTTATCTTACTGAATTTCTGTGAACCTTGAGTTGATGCATTTGCTTAGAATTGTGCCTCGGATGCATTTGCAGTAGCTTTCACTCAAGGGATAGTTCAGCCCTCTTACAAATGCTCCCCACTGAATGTCCTAAATGATCACCAAGAGTGTCCACTTTATCTTCATGATTTTGAATCTTGGAAGATGTTCAGCTAAAAGCTCTGCTGTGTTTATTTGCGCAGCATTGTGGAGTTTTACTCTATCGTGTACCTGTGCTGTGCGTATGTGCTCAGTCATGTTCGACTCCTTGTGACCCCCATGGACTGTAGCCCACTAGGCTCCTCTGTCCATGGGATTTTCCACACAAGAATCCTGGAGTGAGTTGCCATTTACTCCTCCAGGGGATCTTCCTGACCCAGGGATTGAACCCGGGGCTCTTCCATTTCCCACATTGGCAGGCAAACCGCCTTTACCACTTCACCATCTTTACCACTGAACCACATGGGCAGCCCCATGCATGTGCCTAGTACTCAGAAAAGACTCAAGGGGATTCACGTGTTGATTTCTGGCGCTTGTTCTCTTTATACCTCACTTTTCATCGGAATTCTGCCTTGCAGCTTCCAGGTACCTACCTCATCCTCCGTAAACTGATGATCTTCTCCATTTAGCAGTACCTTCTTTGTCTGTACTGTAGTGAGGCAGGAAGTGCCTCTGATTAGAAAGCTGGGTCAGTCGTATGGATCACAGCTTCTCTCAGAGATCACAGTCCTGCACTACCTGTTGGCTAGTTTTAGGGACCATTCTTTTGTTTATTTTGTCCAGTTTTCTAATTATTTATCATTGGTGTCTGGAAACTATATTATGTATAAAGATGTTAGGCTCTTTTAAAATTTTCTTCCCTCTTGCATGTTTTCTATAAGGACTATGCGAATCACCTTACTTCACTTTTTAAAAGTCCTGTACTTGTATTTTTTGTGATCTTGTTAAATGTGTAGATTAATATAGGGAGAATTGTTATCTTTAGAATGTTAAGCCTTGATAGCTGAGGAAAGCAGCATATACCTTTCTGATTTATAATTTTTTCCTATTAAGCTAGTATCTATATTTTATTATGATTTTTAACAAAAAATAGGTGTTTATCTCCTTATGCCTTTTTTTTGGATTCAAGTCATCATAACTTTTTTTTTTGATTTATTAGTATGGTGACTTACGTTTATGGATTTCCATAACTTAAAGCCCATATGTATATTTTTGGTATGAAACCCCCTCAGTCATAGTCATTATTATTTTAAATAAGCTACTACATCCCATATGCTTGATATTTTATTTTGGACTTTTGTATAGATTCTTGGATTGTTTTTGATTATTTCAAAGTTTAGATTCCTAGCACTCATTTAGAATTCTTCAATATGATAAGAGTTTAAATTCTTGAAAGGGAATTTTCAGAATGCATGTGGTAAATAAATGCATCATTGTGGTTCTTGGTTACTTTTAACATTAAAGCAGTGTATAATGTATTATACTTAAATGTATAATGTTCATGTTTTCATTTCAAAATAAATAATTTGTGCTATTACTCTTGCTTATATGATGGGAACTTTTGGGTAAGGAGAAATAGGATTTTAAAATTAAACCTTCTCAATAAAATGTGCTTGTGTTATAAAATATAGGTTGAACTTCTGTGGTCTAGATTTATTAGAGAAAAAATTTAGCCACCTATCTGTATATAGAACTGTCTCGGTTACTCCTGTTTAGTCTCAGTTCTTACTAATCAGTTATATGATGTTTTCCCTCTTCACAGGTTCAGTTTAACTTGCAGTTTACAAAACCAAATCCATCACTAGGAGATGTTCAGTCAGGAACAACTATTAGTATGCCCTGCTCAACTGATAAGGAAAAGTAAGTTCTTGACATAAAATTTAATGTTTGTAATTCTGAGAGTCATCTTAAGGAGTTTTTAACAGTGTTTGAAAGCTGTGATGACCACTTATTTATGTGATGTGTTAAGTTGCTGAGCAGTGGGATTAAGTTAGTCACTTTAATCTGTAAGAAAGTGGTTTCTCATTTTTTTAAAACTATGGACGGAGGAGCCTGGTAGGCTGCGGTCCATGGGGTCGCTAAGAGTCGGACACGACTGAGCGACTTCACTTTCACTTTTCACTTTGATGCATTGGAGAAGGAAATGGCAACCCACTCCAGTGTTCTTGCCTGGAGAATCCCAGGGACGGGGGAGCCTGATGGGCTACCGTCTGTGGGGTCGCAAAGAGTCGGACACGACTGAAGCGACTTAGCAGCAGCAGCAGTAAAATTTAATTTTTTAAAAGGGATTTCCCTACATAACTGAAGAATACCCTTTCAGATATTCTTGGGCAATTAGATAGAAATCTTTAATTCATCAGAGTTGGCGGGTTTTTTTTTATTTTCCTATATGGCTATGTCTACCTTTGGAAGCTCTTTGTTTGTCCAAGTAATTGCTTCCAGTGTACTCTGAGAATTAAAATTCTGTGGTAAATAAGAGTGAAAAGGCTTTTGAGGTTGCGCCCTAGCCAAGCTAACATAAATAAGCTTTAATGCCAATTTTGCCTACTCAGATTCCTTGCCTATTTTTTAGTTAAGGTGGTTTTGCATAGTGAAGTTTGTTGAATCAGTGAGTTGTGGCTAAAGTAAACAATTTATAGATGCAAATTTGTCTGATTAGTATTTATGTTTGTAATACTGTTTTCTTACCATTATGTTTATTTACTTAAAATTTAATTGCTTTAAGGTTTGTCTGCTGGTACTCATTATCTTGAGCCATCACCATCCCCAATATGTTGCAAACTAAATTACTGACATGGCTCCAAGAGGCTTCTTATTCCAGGTCTCTGGCCTTTATTCATTGGCTCCTCTAAAATTAGCACCAAGATGAGTATTATAATAGTTAATGTTTGTGAGCCTGCATTTTTTAAAAAGGTGAGAATTCTTTCAGGTCCTGAAATGTTCATGTTTGCTGTACTGAAGCTCATAGTTGTTAAAGTGCCAGAATACCTGGAATTAATAGAACACCATGATGTTTATGTTTAACTTTATCATATACACCAAGAACAATTTTACTTAACAGAAAAAAATGATATTTGTGGTACAAAGTCAATATAATCACGTGTCTATAAAATTAGGACTGTTGTGCTGTTTTGAGTTGTTTAGAATTTATTTGTAGTCTGCTAGTAATAAGTGGCAAAGGTTAAAGAAAAATATTAAAATTGAAACAACACCTATTCACCCATTTTTTTCTGAAAATTGAGAAAAGACCATCATTTAATTTTAAAGATAAAATGTCATTGCTTTACGAGATCTTTTAACTTCTTACAAGTGTACTATTAGAGAAAATGTTAACAGTGGACAGATTTAAAAGGAAGGAATATAGTGGTTGAAAGAGGGAAAGTACAACTACAGAATACCCCCTCCTTTGTTTTTTTCAAGATTTCATGTTTTTATTCATCTGACCAGAATTTATTAGTGTAGTGAGTATTAACAGTTAATAATGACCACTTTGAAGCACCACAAAATTTTGAGGGGCTTTTGGTCAAAGGAAAATCTTAATTTTTTTACTGAGAAGATGTATACTTTGGCTTATGGATAAATTATTTGCTTAAGAATCCACTGAAAAGCATGATTTGGTTTGAACAAAGCTATGAATGTTAGTTATATTGTGATATATTTATTTGTATATAAACATTCAGACCTTACTGTAGAGAAAATAAGACTTTGTTAAATTAAGTTCATAATTACTGTTTTCCTTTCAAGTGGTGAAAATTTAGGACTGGAATCCATGTATCTGAAGAAAAGGGAAGATAGCATTCCTTTGCGTGGACTCAGCCAAAATCTATTTAATAATCCAGGTGAGAAGACATTTCTGAAGTAGTGTGGATTGTATACTGTGGTTTAATTAAGTGTATTATATAAGGACTAACATAAATACAAATAATTTTTTTGTCCTCATTTGCAGACCATCAGAAAGATGGCACTTTAGGAGCATTACAGACATCTTCAAAACCCACAGTGCTCCCTTCTGCATCTTCAGCTTACTTTCCCGGGCAGCTACAGAACAGTTAATCCTAGTGTCGTCTGTTTTTTTTTTTTGAAATTTTAGAAATTGACATGGCTTAAAAATATGGTAACAGCATATAGCTCAAATTCTGAACACGCAGGTTTCAGGGTTTACTTGAGTTACTGCTGTACTAGATTGGATCCTTTACTGCCATCATTTATGCAGTTCAGAGGAGCAAATCTGTACTTGGAAATTGGTGAAGATTCTGAACAAATGACACTTTTTAGTTTGGAATGTGGTGTTTTATAGAATAATATGAATTTTATTAAACTAATCCTTAGAACTTCTGAGAATTTCTAAGGAAAGAATTGATCCTTGTAAGGGAGAGCCTGATCATGAGTATCTTAGTTCATTAAAACCTGCTCAGACATATTAATATTTTAATGAAGCCAAAGAATGCTATCAGTTCACTTTATCATTTTCATTAGTACAATAAAATTTTAAATTTGCCACCTGAGAATTATGAAGGAAAATGATTATCTCTTGAAATATATTATTGATGATATTTAAAGGGAAAAATCCTGAAATTACCTTAAATGAATGAAATTCTTCATAGCAAGTAAATATTTTCCTTGAACCCTTTAAATTATCTTTTGAGTAAGTCTATAATTTTAATATATTATACAAACAATTTTGGACAGTCTAATTACATGACCAGATTAGGTACAAAGTGCTTTAAGTCATTTGAGCCAGTTAATAGGATTTTAATACTTCCTGGAAGCCTGTAGTCATCCAGTTGTTCTCTTTCATTTGAAGTTTTGTTATTCGCTTAAATCTGTATTAGTGGAATATTGTTTTAAAAATTAGTACTTACACAAAATATTTACAAGAGCATAATGAATATTAATTTTTATAATATCAAAATAGGTTCATTTTCATGTTGGCTTAGTAAAGTAGGCAAGGTTTTAGAAGTGACAGCTTTCTTTTCTTCCCTATAATTAAAAGTTTCAAGTAAGAATTTGTTCCTTGGAAAAAATGAGGTGATTTAAAAAAAACTTATCACAATCACAGGGCTCCATTTTGTTTTCTTAACAGCCATCCAGTAGAGTAGCATTCTCTTAAGAAACCTTTAAAGCATTTTTTGTTTATAGAGTGTTAATGCTCTTGTGATACTTTTTCAAAATATTTTCAAGAATGTTATTACACAGATGAGGCAAAGAGACATTTCAGGATATTGACAACCCACCAATGTTATTAGCCTCCATAGTAAAATAGAGAATCTTTGCTAATTCTTTTGTGAAGCCACAATATTGAGTCTTTTCACACTTTGAAACTGCTGGGAATTGCAAACTGTCTTAAAATAGGGATCTATTGTAAAAAAAAAAAAAAAAAAGCTTAGTAACCATTATTAGTTTTTATACAGTTTTTTGGTGTGTGTCATTTAGATATACTATATTAGTAAGAATACTCAGTTACAGTAACTTGAAAACACTAATTTGGAAAGCAACTTCTTGGCAATATTGGACTCTACATTGTAAATACTGTGTAATATAAAACGTTGTGACAAGGGTTTGGATAGGATATATGACATAAGGATACAACAGCTAGGATAGAGATCATTTTGATGTCAACTTCGTAAAGACTTTCTGGTATTAAGTACAGACTTCTGAGTGTGCTAATTATTTTCTCTACCTCTTAAACTTTTATTTGAAATTGTTCTGCTGTGTACAATTGTACATGTGTTAATAATCAAAATACTGCATTTAATGTATTTCTGTAAACTGAGCTTTGTTTTAATAAAGTATTAATATTTTGGGAATATGACATACTTAAATGTGTATAAAAACAGAAATAGGACCGACCTATAACACCTGCACCTGTGCTTAGAAAATTATTTTCAGTTAATTTGTGGACTAAGTTTTCATTGCTTTGCTTCCTATAACAACAGTATTGAGGGAAATGAAATGGATTCAAAGGGAGAAGATAGTGTTACTGTAAAAGTACAGTAACAAAGCCAAAACAGGCCTTATAAGGGAATCACAGATCAAGACTTTCTTTAAAAAAAAATCATTAAAATATTTAATTTTATTAACAGAA
This sequence comes from Bison bison bison, assembly GCF_000754665.1. Classification (NCBI taxonomy): domain Eukaryota; kingdom Metazoa; phylum Chordata; class Mammalia; order Artiodactyla; family Bovidae; genus Bison; species Bison bison. Next base: position 20,561,728 of record NW_011495072.1, read on the forward strand.
TATTTACATTTCTTTTAAGACCTTATTTAACCATAGTGAATGTTCCAAGTTTAAAAAGCATTAAGCAATAACCACACACAAGATGAAAACAGTGTAAACTATACAGTACTTTATGTACAATTTTTACAAAGTAACACTTTTTTAAATAATATAACTGGACACAAAAATATACACTATAGAGAAATTCACATCAGTAATTGTATAAAGCTCTCTTCTAGGGTCCTGAAAATTTAGGACAAACATTAGCTCTGTAAATAAAGTGTTACTGTGACAGTCCTGAAAGGCCACTATATATATTTATCTACATATAGATATCACATTGACATTTTTCAAGGCTACCAGCTTTACTATATAATTTTTAGATTATGTATTCAAGTGTTGAGGTCCTTATGATTATGCAAACATTAAAAGATAGTGGTATAAGTAGCTGGGAAACAAATTCGAGCCAGCATTTAGATTTCCAGACACCCCAATTTAAATTCTAAATGGCTGATCTTTTCTCATTTCAAAAACAGTAGTGAATAATGTTTAAAATAAAATTACTAAAAACAAGCTTGAAACATGATTCAGATTTAGTATAGTTTTCTTAAGAATTTTGTTTTTTAAATGCAAACATTTACCATTTCTTTAGTGCATCTGCATTAAGGCTTTGAATTATTTGACCCAAGATTTTACAATATTAAAATCTGACTCAGGATTTTACCATGGTAAAATGAACAGGTCCACACTATACTACCTACTCTGTCTCACTGTTGAGTCAGCATAAATAGAGTTAAAGCTCAACACCTGAAGGAAATGGTAGCAGAGACATTGCTAGTATCTAAAGAAGTTACATATATAGTTTTAAATTTTAATTAAAGGATGTATAATAAACAGCTTAGTGGCAAGAAACTGGTGCTAATAAACGATTTCTTTTCAAAAGAAATTGTAACATCTTTGGAAAACTGTCCGGTTCTTTTTCTTTTCTTTAGTTCCCACGCAGTTCATGCAGATACATTTCTTAAGACAATCTTATTAAAAGTACATTGTGGATGGAAATGGAATGTACATCCAGAACTACAGGTGAAAACTAAGACCTGGGTACTGATAGAAAAGTCTTCCTGATTTCGGTTGTCACACGTTTGTGTCCTGGAGTAAAGGTTCTTTGGCCTCTCCTGGCGCTTGTGTACTGTGAGGATGGCTGTGACTACCACAGTGCTTTCTCCAACTGCTGGACCGTAAGCTTAAATTGGTATGTTCTGGAATAAACAAGGCAACAAGCAGAGCCAGCAGTACTGAACAGGCTCCAAAGAGGAAGGGGGGGCCAGGGATGATGGAATTCTGAGGAAGAAAAAGATAATTAAGATCTTTGCACAGACTTCTTTGCTCATAAGAAATTGCTTATCTTTTAGAATAACTGATGGCTGTGAATTATAAGGCAATGATTCTTCTTCATTAAAGCCACAGTTAGGAAAAAAAAAAGTTTTCAAAGGGAAAAGAAACACTATTGCTGACCCAAGAAATAGCCCCAATTTTTTTTAAAAACAACACATGCAAAAATATATTGTCACTTAGAGCATAGGATATGAACACAGTCTATGAACTTTCACTTTATTTTTAGTTTAAGAAGAAAACAGGGACATGTCAAAAGTGAAATCAAGTAATATATAATATTAACTGCTGTAGCAGAATGACTGACCATTTTCTTTAAAAGGTGGTTATATTCTTTAGTGACTGAAAGTGAGAAAAACAGATAATGCTGTTACTATGAGAAGAATCAAACAGACTTGTGTTTTAGTCCCAAATTACATTCATCCTAAGCAAAAACCTGCACTGCCAGTTTTACCTACCTGTGGGCTTGTGTAGAGCCCACAAGCAAGCATGCTTTTTTATTTAAAAGCAGTCTTAGCTGGTTAGAAGAGGAATGTAGAACTCTGCTAAATACACAGAAACTAGTGAGTTGTTTGTATTGGCTAAAATGATAATATGTTTCACAGTTAATATTTCAGTTTTAAGGAGGGAACTTTAGTGAACAAAGATGTTTACCAGCACCTAACTGACTTCTATAGAAAGGCAGGTCTGATACAGGGCACTCAAACATTCCAGAAGCCTTACATGAAAGACAAATAGTTTACACAAATGGCCGTTACCTATGCCACTAGGTACAGTAAGACAAACTAGAAATTAATATATAATAATAAAATTATCCAGGGAAGAAAGGAATACACAGCCAGTTTTATAAAGAAATGTGTGTATAGAAGGATATGGTCCCTTGGGCTTTGGTTTTAAGTGTTTTTATTCAATCTAAGAATCTCAAATGCTTTTATAAAATGACCACAAAATATCTTTCAGTCCAGCCAAACGAATGGACTTCTTATAATTACCTGTTCAAAGTGGTGCTGTGGGCTTGTGTTTGTTCCCAAGTCTGTTCCTGTCATTGGCAGTTCTTTAAGTTCCACATGGAATATGTAGAAAATAAATCCATAAAGAGCTGGTCCCAGACCATTGCATAATCCTCGAATTCCTGTTATCATTCCTTGAACGACACCTGAATTGTTTAAACAAATTAGTGTACCACTTAGTTCCTACTGTATAAGACCTGGAATCACTTATTCTAAAGCCAAAGCTTTTAACAGACACTGGCAACTTACTGCAGTGGCATCAAGATTACTTTGACGCTATAAGCTCTACAAAGTACAGTGAGCTGTCTTGATACAAATGTAAGCTCAGGTATACTGAGATATAGGTCTAATTTAGAAACAAGTGAGCAGAATTATTTATTTCCCTAAAAAAAAATCTGGCTCAAAATCAGGCATTGGTTCATAAGCATCATAAGCACAGATACTAAAAAACCTGTCCCCAAGCAGCTCCTTAAGATCTCACTTGGTCAAATATAGCACTCTCCCTCCTTTTAAAAAAAGACTTATTTATTTGGCAACCTTGGGTCTTAGTTGTGGCATGCAGGCTTGGTTGCTCTGTGGCATGTGGGATCTTAGTTCCCTGACCAGGGATTTAACCTGCATCCCCTACACTGCAAGGTTAATTCTTAACCACTGGACCACCAGATAAGTCCCTAAGCCCCCTTTTATAGTCTGATTTTTGTTTTATCTCTGGGATCTCCTAAATTTAAAAAGCAACTTGATTTGGCCAGGGTCCTTTCCTTATTTATTAGCCAAGTGACTTCTGCTACTCTTTTGTAATGCCCCCTTTTTTTCCTTTTGACATAAACAAGCTTTTCAAAGAATTATTCCTCATCTATTAGAATTTTAAGAATTAAAGAGTTCCTGCCACAAAAACATAAGACAATAAAAATAAGTTCTTTATGTTCTTTAGATAACAAACATACAATATTAATGAAAGGGTATGGATAAGGAGATGGCAGCCCACTCCAGGATTCTTGCCTGGAGAATCCCATGGATGGAGGAGCCTTGCAGGCTACAGTCCATGGGGTTACAGAGTGACATGACAGAGCAATTTCACTTCACTTCATCAGTGTATGTGCCCCTGAGACATCTAACACATGACAGCAAATGTGTAATAACTGTTAGTGAAATAAGGTTGTCAACCTTCATCACTAAAACAGATAGGGCCACATATTCACATTGAGAGACAAGGATATCCACCTAAGGATAATATCCTAGAATCTGCTTTTCCTCTTTACAATGAAAGCAACTTATTTTTAAATTTTATTGGACTGCAGTTGATTTACAGTGTTTCAGTTGTATAGCAAAGTGAGTCAGTTATACATATACATACATCCACTCTTTTTTGGATTCTCCCATATAGACCACAATAGAGTACTTAGTACAATGAAGCAATTTAAAACTCTCTACTCTGAAGATATGCATATGCTTCAGTACTTAGGAAAGAGAAGAGAATTAGAATATCCTGTATTTTAAAGTAATTATCATTGGTTCCTATCAACCCACCTTGTTGATCAGCATCAGCGGTTCGTGAAACCAGTGCACTGACAGCCGGAAAGGTAATACTAGACATGGCGGCCACTGCCCCAGCAGCCCACATCATCCTGCAGTCAACAGCAGCAAGACAAAAATAGCACATTGTTGTTATTCTCCACTGTACCTGTGTGTAAATACATATTTAAAATCAAGTAACTCTTACTGAGAAACAGCTGTGGTACAGGAGAAAGGAGATCTAGCTCTTCTTTCCTCTGACTCTGGGCAAGTCACTTAAAAGTCTAACCCTATTTACGCTTCTAGAAAGCAAAAATACAGTCGCTTATTCACAAGAATGCTGTGGGTATTAATGTAGAGTTGGGATATCACATATCACATCTAAACGGTAAAGTGTGTTGGGTATTATTTCTGCAGGACTGGGGGTGGGTGGAGAATGTTGGAATCCTGTATAGTACACAGAGTGAAACATTAAATGTTTCCAAATGTTTGCTTGTAACTTATGGCAAGGTTCCCAGAGATTTGTGATTCAGTGTGAAAAAAAAAGCACTAATTTGATCTCAATGTGCTTCTGGCTTGATGTTTAAAAAAGAAATGTTTTCACTAAGTTGTGAGCATCTCTTTTACAAGCTAGACTGAAAACTACAACGTCCATCAGAACACACTCTTGGGTGCTTACTCATATCCACGCCCAAACAGATGATGTGTTCAGTTGAAGGAAACACTACTGCAAACACTATGGAAATCAGGCCTGTCGTATCTGAGCACAGAAGTGTACATGGGCAGCCTGACCGCAGCAGCACCACGACCATCACCTCCCTGCAGGAAACCAAACTGGCAAGAAAAGCAGAGAGCCTTCCAGGCATGAAGCCAGAACCAGAACAACTGGATTTCTGGTTTGCCATCAGTAATGATCAAAAAAGTGGTATTACTCCACTTTTTCTTTCCTAACCTTGCTGCTCTGGGATTACATGTTACTTCCTAACAAATTAAACTGGACTAAATGCTCACTGGGGACTGAAAAACTCAGTAATCTCATTAAAAAAAAACCCAATCTATTGCTTAGATATAAAATGTCACTCCACTGTCCTCAAGCCACTAAAGAATACACAAGTGAGAAATCTGTTTATATACATTTTGAGGGGGGAAAAAAAAGAGCATACCAAAAGACAGATTAAAGTCTAATCCTTATTTGAGAAGCAATTTAAGAAATATAAAAAATTTGTCAGTTATACCCCAAAAAAGGTGAAAAATAAGAACAAGGCAAACACCACAATTAAGAAAATTAAAAGATTTGTACATACCAAGGTTCTGAACCGAAGCCATACCATGCCAGTTGTAATATTTGAAATCCCAGACCCAATAAAATGGTGTTCTTATTTCCAATTGACCTCATAAGTAAACTCAAGACTATGGTCTGGAAAATAAGAAAAATCAAAATGGTTTATTAGAACAGAATAAGCTTTTTAACACTGAAAAGAGAAAAAAAATACATGGTAACTTATTTACTTATTTCAGTATCTAATATAAAAGGACTGTTACCACATTTTGGTTTTAGAAATGTAGACTATTTCTACATTTTGGTTTTTCAGCAACAATTACCCTGAATAGACTTGAAATTATACCAGGTGAAATAAGCAGATGAAAGGTTCCTCTGCTGACAGATCCAGATTCAGGGGAAAAGTCAGAAAACTGAAAATAGAAAGCTGAACTTTGTGTTCAGTGTATTTCTACTGAGGACTATTTAAAATCAGAAATTGTAAACAGGAGGAATGAAAGGTTCTAACTCATGGTTTGGAGATTTCCTCTTACATAATAGCTTAAAAAAAATTTTTACAGGTCCAAATTAATCCAAAATGCTTACTCTCCTGACTAAAGAAAACTGGAACAGTAACTTATATATCCTTCATTAAATTAACCTATTGTTGAAACCATGATGCTTTTATGAACAGTAAATCAGTTTAACAAGTATGACTTGGGAGTAGTGTAGGATAATAAATAAGAATACAGCTTTGGGAAAAGCAGCCTTAATCATAATCTTGGCTCTAATCATGTGACCCTGGGCAAGTCACTTCACTCTGAAACTCAATCTTGTCTCTCACAAGATCACTAAAATAGTATCCACTTCAAAACTTTGTCATATGAGTTAGATGAAATGATAAACTTACCATTGTGCCCAGCACATTTAATAAACAATATTATAGATTTTCTTGCTTTTCTTTCAAAGAAAAATTCAGCAATGATTTGGGTACCTTAGTGTTAATTACACCCCGTTAGATAGCTGGTAAGTCCATAGAGGAAGAAGTGAAAATAATTCAGGAAATCACTATTAGATGACTGGCTGATGCATTCAACTCAAAATTATCAAGTATAAGTTTAAAATTCATTAAATTGAGACAATCATTTAAGAGTTTAATCAGATTCAAATAAGCCAGTGGGTAGTAAATGTATTCTTTTCATGATTCTTGAACCAATAAATACTCACAGCTTTCTTCTCTGAGATTTTCCCTTAAATCAACTGAACATAAAGTTGAATTCCACAAAGCATGAAACCTTGTTGGATTACATTCTTCAAAAACCACAGCCACAAAAGGGAGCAATCAGAGCACTTAGAGCAATCAGTTAGAAAAGAAAAATTTCCTTTGTATAAGATACTCTAACATTTTCTCCCAAAGGCAAGGATTTTTTTCTCTGTATCCCCAGTACCTAGTATAAGTTCTTAATAAGTGTTTTAGAAAGCATGCATGATTTTAAATGTTACAATATTCTTAATAATATAAAGGAAGAAATTTCTTATATTATCTAGACTGAGCTAGGTGGGAAAAAAATTGGTATCCCTTAATTCAATAAAAAGCCTATTGATGCAAGTGAAAGACAGTGAAAAAGTTGGCTTAAAGCTCAACATTCAGAAAACGAAGATCATGGCATCTGGTCCCATCACTTCATGGGAAATAGATGAGGAAACAATGGAAACAGTGTCAGACTTTATTTTTTTGGGCTCCAAAATCAATGCAGATGGTGACTGCAGCCATGAAATTAAAAGATGCTTACTCCTTGGAAGAAAAGTTATGACCAACCTAGATAGCATATTGAAAAGCAGAGACATTACTTTGCCAACAAAGGTCCGTCTAGTCAAGGCTATGGTTTTTCCAGTGGTCATGTATGGATGCGAGAGTTGGACTGTGAAGAAGGCTGAGAACCAAAGAACTGATGCTTTTGAACTGTGGTGTTGGAGAAGACTCTTGAGAGTCCCTTGGGCTGCAAGAAGATCCAACCAGTCCATTCTGAAGGAGATAAGCCCTGGGATTTCTTTGGAAGGAATGATGCTAAAGCTGAAACTCCAGTACTTTGGCCACCTCATGCGAAGAGTTGACTCATTGGAAAAGACTCTGATGCTGGGAGGGATTGGGGG
>NW_011495072.1:20569132-20586924 GCF_000754665.1 Bison bison bison
GGAGGGATTGGGGGCAGGAGGAGAAGGGGACGAAAGAGGATGAGATGGCTGGATGGCATCACTGACTCAATGGACGTGAGTCTGAGTGAACTCCGGGAGTTGGTGATGGACAGGGAGGCCTGCTGCGATTCACAGGGTCACAAAGAATTGGACACGACTGAGTGACTGAACTGAACTGAACTGAATTCAATGTAACTCTCATTTTCAAGAGAACCAAAAGAAGCAAGTCCCAAAAGTTAAAATGACTTATGACTTAACCAAGATGACACAGCTAATTAAGTTAACTGACATCAACTTGTCACTCAGTCAACAAATATTTGCCTAGTTCATACAATATGCGATTTTAGGAATGAGGGCACCAACTTGGGAACAGTGAATAGATCAAAGAACTAAGTAATTTGTACTAAGTACAAAGTACAAAGAAAATGTTTGGTTAGTCAAAATACTTGTTCCATAGATGGAAATACTTGTTCCATAAGATGGAAAAACCCAAACAGACTTTTTGGCCAATCCACTAGATCACCTCCAAGTAGAGAGAAAATAGTCAAATTTGAGGTTGTAGCTGCTATGAAAAAAATAAAATAAGGTAGTGTGATAGAGGTGCTGCTCAAACCAGGACGTGCAGGAAAGGCCTTTCTGAGGTGACAGCTGAATGAAGAGGAGGGCGTAGTTATATGAGTACCCAGGGGAAAAGGGCACTCCAATTCAAGTGTATATGGAGAAAAGAGGAAAATGAGGTTTTGTCAAGAGCCTAGATGTTATTCTGATTGTGACAGAAAGAGAATGTTAAACAAGACTCAATTTCAACTTTGCAAAAATCCCTCTGTCAAGTGGCAAACAGTAGGGAGACGGGTATGGAAATAGACCAAATGGAGGCTACTGTCACGGTTTAGCCAAGGTTCCTCGTAATGGAGATGGTGATAAACACTTCGATTTAAAATAGGTTTGGGGGAGACAGGTTCAAGATGGTGGAGTAGAAGGACACGCCCTCACCCAGTTCTTGAGAGAGCACTGGAATCACAAATAACTGCTGAACAGTGATTGAACAGGAAGACGCTGGAGCCCACCAATAAAGACACCCCACATCTAAAGACAAAGGAGAAGCCACAACAAGATGTTAAGAGGGATGCAATCATGATGAAATAAAATTCTGTAACTGTTGGGTGGGTGACTCATGACTCACAAACTAGAGAGCAATTATACTACAGAAGTTTTCCCACTGGGCTGAAGATTCTGAGCCACACATCAACCTTCCCAACCTGGCTATCCAGCAACAGAAGGAGGAATCCCCAGAGAAACTGAAGGCCAGCAGGATGATTGCAGGACTTCTGCAGGACTGGGGGAAACAGAGACACCACTCCTGGAGGGCACACACATGGTCTTGTGCACACCAGGACCTAGGGAAAAGGAGCAGTAACCGCACAGGAGCCTGAACCAGACCTACCTGCTAGTGTTGGACGGCCTCTTGCAGAGGTGGTGGTAAGGGGCAGTGGTGGTGGCTGTGGCTCACCACAGGGACAAGGAGCAGCAGTTCTTGGAAGTACTCAATGGCGTAAGTTCTAAAGAGGCCCCAACGTCAGCCCCAACAAACAGTCTGTAAGCTCCAGTGCTGGCTCACCTCAGGCCAACCAACCAACAGAAGCCCCACCTGTTAGCAAACAAAGTTTTGCTGAGCAAGACCCAGCTACACCCACCATCAATCCCTCCCATCAGGAAGCTTGCACAAGCCTCTTGCATCATCCACCAGAGGCCAGACAGCAGAAGCAAGAAGAGCTACAATCCTGCAGCCTGCAGAATGAAAACCACAATCACAAAAAGTTAGATGAAATGAAAAGGAAGAGGGTTATGTCCTAGATAAAGGGACAAGATAAAACCCTACAAACACAAATGAAGTGGAGGCAGGCAACCTTCCTGAAAAAGAATTCAGAATAATGATATTGAAGGTGATCCAGGATCTTGGAAAAAGAATGGAGGGAAGGATCGAAAAGATGCAAGAAATGTTTAACAAAGACCTAGAAGAACTAAACAGAGATAACAATACAATAACTGAAATGAAAAACACACAAGAAGCAATCAATAGCAGAATAACGAAGGCAGAAGAATGGATAAGTGACCTGGAACACAGAGTGATGGAAATCACTCCTGACAAACAGAATAAAGAAAAAAATGAAATGAAGAGAGCCTAAGAGACCTCTGGGACAACATTAAATGCACCAACCGTTGCATTATATGGGTCCCAGAAGAAGAGAGCAAAAGGACCCAAGAAAATATTTGGAGAGATAACAGCTGAAAAATTCCCTAACATGGGAAAGGAAACAGTCAACCAAGTCCAGGAAGCGCAGAGTCCCAGGCTTTTTTTTTTTAAAACCCGACGATAAACACACTGAGACACATGGTAATCAAACTGACAAAAATTAAAGACAAAAAAATATTAACAGCAACAAGACAAAAACTACAAATAACATACAAGGGAACTCCCATAAGGTTTTCAGCTGATTTCTCAGCAGAAATTCTGAAAGCCAAAAGGGAATGGCATGATATATTTAAAATGATGAAAGGGAAGAACCTACAACCAAGAATACTCTGTCCAGTGAGGCTCTCATTCGGACTTGACAGAGAAATCAAGTTTTACGGACAAGTAAAAGCTAACAGAATTTAGCACCACCAGACCAGCTTTGCAACAAATGCTAAAGAAACTGCTCTAGGCGAGAAAGAAACAAGCAACTTAAAACAATCTGGTACATATACAAACTGCTATACTGAAACCTCAGGGGAACAGCAAACCCAAAAACTACAATAGATAAACACACAGAAGAGAAAAAGCAACCAAACCCAACACCAAAGTTAGTCATCAAACCACAAAAGAAGAGAATGAAAGAGAAGGGAAGAAAAAATACCTACAAAAACAAACTGAAAACAATTAAAAAAATAGCAATAGGAACACAATACTTATCCTTAAATGTATAAGGATATTTACATCTATTCTTAACCTTAAATGTAAACAAATGGATTAAATGCACTACCAAAAGACATAGAGTGGCTGAATGGATGCAAGAACAAGACCCATATATATGATGTCTAAAAGAAATCCACCTCAGATGGCCAACAGGCCCATGAAAAGATGTTCAGCATCACAAATTACTAGAGAAATGCAAATCAAAACTACAATGAGGTATCATCTTACACCAGTCAAAATGGCTATCATGAAAAAAAAATCTACAAACAATAAATGCTGGAGAGGGTGAGGGGAGAAAGGAACCTTCCTACTCTATTGATGAGAATGTAAATTGGTACAGCCTTTACAGAAAACAGTATGGAGGTTCCTCAAAATAAAAACAGCCACTGCATGACCCTGCAATCCCACTCCTGGGCATGGATCTGGAGAAAAACAAGGTCTGAAAGGATACATGCACTTGAACTCACTGTAACACTGTTCACAACAGTCAAGACACGGAAGCAACCTAAAAAGCCCATCGACAGGTGAATGAATGAAGATGATGTGGTACGTATACACAATGGAGTATTACTCTGCCATTGCAAGAATGAAATAACGTCATTTGCAGCAACATGGATGGACCTGGAGATTATCATACGTAGTGAAGTAAGTCAGAGAAAGAGAAATATCGTATGATATTGCTTATATGAAGAATCTAAAAAGAAATTATACAAGGGAACTGTCCTGTACAGCACAGGCTGTGTGGCATCCTGGATGGGAAAGGAGTTTGGGGGAGAATGGATACATGCCTACGTGTGGCGGAGCCACCCTGCTGTGCACCTGCAATCACCACAGCATTGTTAAACAGCTGGACTCCAATACGGAATTAAAAGTTTAAAGCAAAAACAAACACAAGTTAAAAGTCTAAAAACAAAATAAACACACAAACAAAAATACCCAAAATATGTTTTGGAGAGAGAGGTAAAAGGAGATGCCATCTGATGGGCCGGATGTAGGAGAAGGAGAAAGAAAGGAATCAAGAATGGTGCCAAGGTTCCTGGCCTCAACAACTGGGAGAGTGCTGATGGGACTGAGTGAGATGCGCAGCGCGGGGGGAAGGGAGCCAGCCTGCAGTCATGGCCATATCAGGTTTGAGATGTCCAGCAGATGTGTCTGACAGCACTGGCTTGGTAAATTTGGATGTCACCAGAACACAGGTGACCAGATGACAGCACCAAGGAAGAGAAATGTGCAGAACTGTATTCATGCACTCATGTAAATATTTAGTGCAAATGTAATGAACTCCTGCCTACTGGCACCATGGAAGTGATGGGCCTATGGCAAACCAGAGTAAAGGCCCCCAAGGGGATGGCAACCACGTGGCTTCTATTGAAAGGCTGTACCATGTTATTAGATCTCATAATTTTGGGTGAGAAGCTACATTTCTATATTTACTATGGGGAAAAAAGTGACCTCTGATTTAGCACCCGTGGGGCTGCAGGTGCAGTTTAAGGTGCTAGAGTGACAAAAACAAATTACGATATAATTCTGACCTCACATCTTCTAAGAGCTCTACTAGAATCCATGATCCACTGAGGCGAAAATAATCAGAAATAAATAGGTAAAATTCATAATACAGTGCATTTTGTACCATGATAGAGATATAGGCAACTTAATATGAGAACGCAGAGAAGGAACACTCAAGTTGTAAAAGGGGGAGGCAGTAAGCACGGCAGGAACAGAGGGACAAGGGCAAGCAAGAAAATAAACAAAGGGAGGCACCAATGGGGAGCTGCAAGCAGCTCTGTGCTGCTGGAGAGACACAAAGACACTAGTTTTCACTGCCTTGAGAGGTCAACAGGGGAGAAGTCATTCTCAATTGTACACCTGCCAGAAATGAAAACATAACATAATGCTTCTACCTGTAGGGCTATAAACTATACTTGATATTTTAATTCATATAATGACAAACTATAATTATCAATATTTACATGCAGGCTCAGTTCAGTTCAGTTCAGTTCAGTCGCTCAATCGTGTCTGACTCTTTGCGACCCCATGAACCACAGCACACCAGGCCTCCCTGTCCATCACCAACACCTGGAGTCCACCCAAACGCACGTCCATTGAGTCAGTGATGCCATCCAACCATCTCATCCTCTGTCGTCCCCTTCTCCTCCTGCCCTCAGTCTTTCCCAGCATCAGGGTCTTTTCAAATGAGTCAGCTCTTCACATCAGGTGGCCAAAGTATTGGAGTTTCAGCTTCAACATCAGTCCCTCCAATGAACACCCAGGACTGATCTACATACTCCTATTCACCTGTTTTTGAAATTTAACTAATTTTCTCACTTTCAGAAATGTGATTTTACATCTCAAACACTACATCCCTACGTAGGCCCCCAAAGGTGACTGGTCAATTAAGTACTGCATTCTTTGTGGACCATGTTTCTGTATACAGTGTCTGTTGTGCTGTCACCGCCGGCGGGGCCGAGGCGTGCTCCTTCCCAGAGTCCCAGCCCTCATGAACCTGCTACTGCAGGACTCTTTCTAAGGCAAACCCAACCAGGCTGTCTCCTGGGTTCACGTGTCTGCCCACCCTGATTCGAGCTCTTCATAGGGCTGTTTTCAATTTTGTATCCTTTGTACCTGATACCATCTACTGAGCAAAGGGAAAACTTCCTCTAAAGCACCTTCAGTTACACATTCAAGCAGTCCACAGTGTGCCCAAATTTACCAGGTGCCCACCTACAGCTTCCATGCTCAGTTAAGTATGAAACAGAACTTACGACCATACAGCTACTAACCTCTTAAGTGTCAGTATAGGAACTGTTAGCCTGTTCTCTTTAAGATCCAAATCAAATAAAATAGTAGCAAATCTAATCACAGCAATATATGAAAAAAAAAAGATGTAACTATCAGGCTAGATTTATCTCAGGATTCAAGGTCAGTTAACATTTGATAACTCATCAAGCTTTAGTCTTAGTACACTTTACTTCATGTTCAGAAAGGTGTTTTTTTTAAAGCTATTTGTATATACCAGCAATACTGTATTTTCCTCCAAAGATAAAGAACACATTTCTGGTAGCAAGGAATGCAGTGTTTTTCCAGATCAAGGATTCTTAGGATAAAACTGAGGTTAAAAATAGGACTAATAATTAGTGCCATATGTATGCATGTGTGAGGTCATGGGGGAAGTATATTACACAATTTAAAGTTTTTAACTAAACCTACCAGAAATTCATAAATGATGAGATCTGCAGAAGCAGTCCTACCTAGGAGATGGTGAACTATCCATTAATACTATCAAATAGAGCTCACTTACCATTTTAAGAGTACAGTAAGACAAAGCTGCAACCAGGAGGCTGGATTTCAGATGGGAAAGTGTGTGTGTGTGTGTGTGTGTGTGTGCGCGTGTATGTATGTATGTGCGTGCGCTCTCTTACAGAATCTAGAAAATCAAAGCCAAACAGGAAGAAAAGGGAGAATCTTTTCCACCTTGGGGAAAGTATGGAACAGAGATAATGCAAAGGTCAGGATGAACTATCTAAGGAAATCCAGATTCTTGTGTTAATTAATATCTTATTCTTCAAACAACCACTGGCTCCCAACTGGGTTCCCAAGATAAAAATACCTTCATGTCACTTCTCTGTTCACAACGCTCCCATGGCTTCCTATCTTCTTGCCAAGTCTTATGGAGACCTGGAAGATCCCACACAAATCTGGTCCCTCTCTAACTCTTGGATTTAATTTCCTGACACTCTCCCTTGTTCACTCCACCAGAGCCATCCTGTCCCCTAGCTGTTTATCACACATCTAGGAATGGTCTCCAGAGGTGTAGATCTGTGCTGGTGGTTCAGAATCCTCCTCCTCCAGGTATTCTAGTGGGTCGTTCCTCATTCCTTTGGGTCTCGGCTCAAATGTCACATCAGCAAAGCCTTCTCACTCTCCCAGATAAAATAACACGCTATCCTAGCCACGTGCCGTATCCCTTTTATACACTTTTTCTCTAGTTTTCATTACACCAGATATGTTTACACTGACACCTTTATTCATTTTCTTATCCCACAAGAATGCTAAGTTTACAATGGCAGGGATTTAGTTAAGTTCACTGCTATATCACAAGAGCCTGACTCATGACAGATATTCAATAAACATTTACTGAATGAATCATTCAACAGTAGAACAAGACTAACATAAAACTTCTGATTTTATGCAGGTGACTATATTCTAGTGTAAATCAATAAACTGTCTTTCTTGTTTACACATCATATGTTGATTAGTATGTGTCAACCTATACTAACAGAATTGTTATCTGTGAACCTTCAAGTATCTCTCCCTCTAATGAAAAAGAAACTCACCTGTGCAATAATAGAAAGAATGCCAAGGACTGCTATAAATGCTGCAACACTTTCTGGTGAAAATTTCATTATCTAGAGGATTTCCAAAAAAGTAACGTTAATAAATATAAAAGCAGAATAAATACCATACTAACATAACTACCTGTATATTAACATTAAATAGGCCAAGAAAAGAAAATGCAATTCATTCATAATCAAAGAACTCCTCAAAGGAAGAATCTGGCATTCACTGAGAACCAAAATTATAACAAGGTAAGATGATGAAAATAACAGCTACTTAACTCAGATTAAATAAATTTAAATCCTGATCCCTTAATTTTGATTTCCTAAATTGGAGACTGCTGTCAAGCATTTAAAATCTACTTTACAAATAAATATCATACCACTTTGTAATTTTCATGCATATTGATAAAGGCTGAATCTCTGCCAAGTAAGATTAGTGTCAAGAAGAAAAAAACTAATGCTCTCATTCTGGCTAGCTGCTTTATTAGTATATGCTCTAAATCACAAAGAGACTGTTGCTGCTGCTGTTGCTGCGTCGCTTCAGTCGTGTCCGACTCTGTGAGACCCAGGCTCACAGAGCAGCCCACCAGGCTCCCCAGTCCCTGGGATTCTCCAGGCAAGAACACTGGAGTGGGTTGCCATTTCCTTCTCCAGAGAGACTGTCTGGGGCAGGTAAATGGATTAAAGCATTCCGTCACCTCTGTAAGGAACACATAAACTCAAACCACACACATTGACAGGAAGAGTATCTCTTTTTGCCTAAGCCAAGAGTCTTAATAGAAATGCATCGGTCACACTAACTAGGAAGTTAATTCTAGTGAGCCGTTATTTCTAAAATGATAGTCATTTAAAAAAGTCTCTAATAGCTCTATCAAGATTAAATTTTTTTATTAAGGCACTAAACAATGAAAGAAAAGTCCACTTTAGCAGAAAACAATTTTACCTGTCTGAGGTATAAAAAAAAGCTGGAATATTGGCCTGCCTCTGGTAAGTAGGAGAGAAACACGGTAATGCAGATGAGCAACACGATGGAGTCTTGGCCCACCTTTTTTAAGGACTAGAACAAGAAAAAGACCGGTATAAGGTTTTATATCAAAACACTGAACTATGCTACTATGCTTAAGAACAGGCAGAGGTATCTTCTGGCAGTGTACATACAGACACCTAGTTGTCATTTTTTTTCCCCAGTTTATTCTCATCCTCCCCAAAACTATTCTGAAGTTTCCAAAGTAGTTTTAAAAATCCATCATGAAGTTTTCCCCAAAGAAACATCTGCAACAAAACATTAATGCTGCACTGAATCACACATTCATGTTTTTGCCAAAATGTATAAAATTACCGCAAAGGGGTCGGCCTGTTCCCAGGAAATGGGTGCTCCCCACGACGCAGGCCGCATCTTCTCAGGTAATGACTCCGGCACGGCAACCAGGATAAAACAAATATCTAGCAAAGCTATTGCTGTCGCCAGGACCACCACCAAGCTGTCCCCATACACTCGTCCAAGATAAGCGCCAATTGCAGGGCTGGTTACCAAACTTGCAGCGAATGTTGCCGAAACCTGCAGCAAATTGGTATCAACAGAAAGAGATCAGTAAGGACACCCTGGCTCCATTCCTTCCACACCAGGGAGACTCTGACTGACTTCAGTCCTCCTACTGCTCCCTTTCCTCCTCCCTGTGCCGGTTTTCTTACACATTCTTCTTTTGCAGGAGGAGAAAAGAATTAGATTCTTAACTAAAAATATGTAATAACCTCTAAGATAGTGGCTTCAAACTTTCTTTTAAGCCTTGGCACCCTCTGTTTAAATAAATCCTGCTGACAAAGTTATAAGTAAAAATATATTAAAAAATAAACAAGAATTGTTTTAGTTGAAGAAGGGTTGGGGGCCTGGATTACTGTCCAAATACCCGCCCTAACCCCAGCTGCCAGGCATGCTGGTTCCCAGGTGCCTCCACAGTCCCATGGTGCTCTGTGGAAAGAGTCTAAAATGATACTCTATGGAAATTCAATACCACTGGGGCTTCTCCCCCAATACTAAAGTTAGATGAATTTTTACTGGCTGAAATACAGCTGAAAGACTTTAAAGTTTATCTCTTCAGCAGTAACAGTATTAAGCCACAACATAAAACTGAGCTTGGTCTTCATTAGGTGGTAGGGTTAGGAAGAATGAGAGCTTTGATCCTTGACATTGAGCACATCTCTAACCATGTCTCTCTCAAATTCTGAGGAAGTCCATACATGTCTGGTTGAAGATGCAGATTAAAGTAGAGGAGACACAGGTGGAGAAAAACCGCTAATCGCAGACATATCTGCCCTACTGGACAAAGTGTTCTGCAAACCAACAGTAGATGTGACGGCACGTAACACCTGAGAGAGACCACACTCTTCAGAGGGCAGTTAGAAATTAATGCTGAAGGTCCATGAGTTCCTGCTCACTACTCTGCGCTTTATTGTTTCTATGCTCTTTCTAACTTTTGCATGGAGCATTTAACCTGCACAGGAGTGCTTATTTATAGCTGCTTAGTCTTTCTTTAATATTTATGATTTATGTACTTGGTGGCCCTGGTCTTGGCGGCAGCATGCAGGATTTCTAGCTGCAGCACGCACACTTAGCTGTGGCATACAGGATCTAGCTCCCTCCCCAGAGGTCCGATCTGGGCCCTCTGCTTGTAAGTGCAGGGGCTTGGGCACTGGACCACCTGGGCAAGTTCCTATAGCTGTTTATTAATCATACACGTTCAGGATAAGCAATTCGATTGTCAGTGGTCAGCTCTCTGACAAATACATAAAATTCTAATAACTATCAACAATCTAGCTATCAACCCAAACATTCATCAACTAGTAAATGGCTAAACAAAATGTGGTACGTCCCACACAGTGGAATACTACACGACAATAAAAAGGAACTACTGATCTATATATCAGCATAGATAAACCTCCTAAGATTATGCTAAGTGTAGACACAAAAGACTACAGTTTACATTTTTCTTTATATGAAATTTCTATTGAAAGCAAAACTACAGAGACAGAAAGTAGCTGCCTGAGGTCAGGGGTGAAGTGGAGATGGATGCCAGATGTGCCCAAGGGAACTTTTCAGGCTGATAGAAATGTTTTAAAACTGGATTCTGGTAGTACTTTGTTTCAGTAACTCTAGAAATTAATTGTAGTGGGCTGTGGTCTCAGAGGGACCTGGGTATAAGCAGAGCTCTGGCACTGAGCTGGGAAAGGGGCAATGGCTCTCATTGTGAAAGTCAATGAATATTCTCAGGATCACAGTGCAAAGGCAGAGTGAAAAGGCCTAATCAGAGTGTAGGTTATTTCAGGTCACTTCTCTTCTCCTCAGTTCTTCCCACCTGGTGGCCATTTGTTCCTGACCGAACAGAAGGAGGGCCACAAAGACCACATTAACCTCTTTTATCTGCATCCATATAACTTTGAGAGACTGAAGTTGTCGTTTCCTAGTTGTGCCTTTAAAACATAAAGCTTCCAGGCTGAAAATTATTAATTTCAAGGATTTAGCTAAGACAAAATAAATTACTTTAGCAAAAACAGAAACAATCTGGACTATGGCCACAAAACTGATTTATCTATCCACATAAAATGGATAATTTTATAGTACGTATGTGTGCATGCTCAGTCACGTCTGACTCTTTGTGACCCCATGGACTGTAGCCACTAGGCTCCTTTGTCCATGGAATTTTCTAGGCAAGAATACCGGAGTGGGTTGCCATTTCCTCCTCCAGGGGATCTTCCCAACCCAGGGACTAAACTGGCATCTCTTCTGTCTCCTGTATTGAGCAGGCAGATTCTTTACCAACTGCGGCACCCGGGAAGCTGCTTAAAAACATCCTGGCTATCATCAACCTTTTATCATTTACTCTTGAGTTTACAGCAGATTAGTTTTTTCTAAGTTTCTTACTGTATTTCTCTCAAAATCCTCTTAATTCCATGATTTTTTAAATATTCTTTTTGACCTCTGAATCAAAGATAAAACAGTCTCTCATAAAAGTAAGATTCAGCCTGACACGATATTCTAGTGCTTATTTAACAGGAAATGCTTGCCGCGTATCTGCTGAAACTCATCCCATTTCTGGCTATCTAATCATGATCTGTTAACTTGATTTGACAGACAACAGACTCTACCGCCACTAAGTATTTAGTTTACCAAAACAATGTTCAGTGTCTGGCAACCTACCACCTGTGGGCTAAATCTACTTATAAATGGTTCTTTCACATTAAAAGTGATGTAAACACATGCCCACAAGGAAAAACAAAAGAATACGGGAGACAAACGTGCAAGGACTAGTAAATAGGCCAGAGAGCACCAAGGCAAGGTAAAATGAGTACAGACAACAATACTGTACTACAATTACGTAGTATGATAAATATGCAACAGCAATTATATTACAATATATTAATGTATCAAAGCAACACTTTGTGTACTTCAAAGTTAAATAATGTTATGTCAGATTTATTCAATAAAAATTAATTTTAAAAAGTTGAATATGAGAGAGAGACTATATGTGGCCCACAAAGCCACAGAAAAGGTTTGGGATCCTGGAAATGGATATTAACCTATTATCTTTTAGATGAGCCACTAAATATTAGTAATTTTTAGTCTTATTACATATTAAATAGTTCCTTTAGTAGTTTATTAAAAAGAACTTCCATAAGGTAAAAATATTTCACTATAATTTCAAATCCGACATGTCTGACAAATTCTGTATGAAAATAACAGAACTTACATGGTTTTTGTACTGAAAAAAATTTTTAATGTAATCTAATGGATGATTTTTATAAAATGTATTTATGCAAAAAAATCTTATAATGCAAAGGCTGTACTCCTTGTAATAAGAGACAATATGGGGTGTTTTTCAGCAAATAAAGGTATTAGACTAAACATACCAGGCCATACGCCATACTTCTTTCATGTTCTTGGGTTATATCTGCTACATATGCAAATACCACGGAGAAAGTCACTGCAAAAACCCCAGAAACAGAGATAACAGCAAAGTACCACCTAGGATTAAAAGACAATTGACAAGAAAAGGTTAGAACAATTACCATTACTTTGATCTACCTTCATTTTATAAGTGAACTAATGTAAGAACAGCTAATTTCAGTCAACAGCTAGTAGACAATTCATAGATTAATCCTTCTATAAATCATAAGCTCCAGATATTACAAAAACATTGGGCTAGAAGTGGGCCTTCAATAGCAGCTCAGCTACTATGCAGGAATATTTAAAATTAGATAATGTTTTCAGGTCAATTTTTTACCCAGCTGTTGGGTAAGTGGCTTTGTTGTTGTTTCTACTAAAAATAGCAAAAAACTAGAGTTTATTGTAATTCATCTCATTTCCCATCACAGTACTACACAAAAAAACAAAATTTAGTAAATAAAACTGAGGGGGCAAGTTAGTTCCTCAGTTTCTATTACCTTAAGTTTATATATAAAAAACTAGATGTTTTTCCATAAGTTATCTTTAGCTCTTCAAATGTTGCCAAAACAAAGAATTCAGTTTCCATATATATAGAAGAAACCTATATGGCAGTGTCCAATATAAATACTATGAGATGAACAAAAGCCATTTTAAAAAGCAAACTACATTTTGCTATTCATGATTCAAACATCCCTTGCTGAGAATAAGAAGTTTCTGCTGTAATGATGACTTTCAGTTTTTAAAGTCAAGTATAATTACACTTCACTTTCAAAATACCATGCCACAAGTACTTTACTGCTTACTAGATTTTTTTCTAACATGCTGCTTTTCACAGCCAATAATTTGTTCATGTCCTAGATTTGTTCAGTAAGATTTCATTTACATGATTAGCATTCGTCAGGGGTTTGGCCTTTAGGGCAATATCTCACCTATGCGAAAGGAAGATTCTGCCCCATAAATACCCCTGGTTCTAGATACACCATGGAAATACAGCCCATCTATGATGTAGAAGTAACTAACATTAACACTCAAGTGGCGAAGAACATTAGTCAAAGAATTAACACAGTTATCTACAACTAAACTGGGCTCTATTATCTTGGGAAAATCATTCTCATTGTGAGTTTTCCCTCCCTTTTTCCCCAGTGAAAGACTTTTGATTCTAATCAAGGTGGCAAGAAGCCCAGTCTCTCTTAACTAAGATGTGCCTGAAATCTGACCAAAAAGACGCAAGCAGAGGTTGGGTGAAAATTCTAAAGTTTTCCTAAAAGAAGGCGATGTGCTCTTCTTAAGCCACTCCTTCCACCTTGCTGCCTGAAGGTGACAACAAGCTGGAACTCACATAAGCAACCATCCTGGACAGCAAGGTGACAGCAGAGGATGGCAGAGCGTGAAGACGAAAAAAATTTAGTTTCCAGGACCTGCCATATCAGCTCTGAACTGCTCAACTCCAGACTTCTTTCACATGGAGAGAGAAATTAGCAATGAATTTCCCTGATTTTAGGAAAGTACTATTTGGAACTGATATATAACTAGATCTCTTCCTAATTAATACAGATAATAATGATAAACTGTGTTGTTTTTTTTAAAACATTCTACTTAAGAAAATTAGAAGTTACCAACTCTATCCAATCCCTAAAATACCATTTTGAAATTTGGGCTATGAAATCCAAAAGCAGGTTAGCTAGTTGTCTACATGCTTTCTATAGTGGCAACAAGTTCAAAATATTTTATTACTTATTACTATATTTTTAATTAGCTGTATTATTCAGCTACTGTATTTTATCTGTATCAAAGAATAAATATATTAGAAAAATATATTTAAAACCTACATAAATAAGATGGAAAAAAGTGAAAGAAATGAGGGAATATTCAGAAAACAATTAACAGTTAATATTTAATTGCTATAATCTGAATGTGTACATACCATGGGCTGATTTTCATTAAAGGAATTGGGGCACACGTGAAAAATACTGTTAGCAGCAAGAAGGATTTTCGGCCCCAAACATCAGAAAGAGCACCAATAAGAGGGGCACTGAGGAATGACAACAAACCCTAAAAAAAAGTTAAATGAAGAAAATACATATACTATGTATACTGATGAGCCAAAAATAAATCATTTTAAAGAAGAATTTTAAACAAGTATATTTCTAAAAGAAGTACATCACCAAATTTTAGATAAGAAGCTTATTTCTTGTCTGTATATAACTGAAAATTCCCAAGACTGTCCAGAATCATCTGCAGGGCTTTGGTAGCACATTAAATACTAAATGTTCTAATGAATTTTTGACTACAACTCTACACTAGCAATTCTAGAAGGAATATTAGATGCTTATTTTCTGTTTATAAACCTGTTGATCACAGGGAATCAACAGTAAAGAAAATGTAGAATAATCAATACTTTACCATAACAATGTATTTCATATTCGTGTATTTTTTAAATAGTTCTTTTCTCTTCAATATATATGCTTGTTGCTAGTTTACAGAAGTGTTCAGATCTCCATAATGAAAATGCCAACACATAAAACACAGGGGAAGTATGTTATGATGTGGCTTATCATTATTATACATAGTTGTCTATATCTGAGCCAAATCGATTTAAAACAGTTCATTTAAAAAGTGTTAAGCAATCCTCTGAGGTATATACTCCAATTGTAAAAATTAACACTTAGCAGATGATCTAATAGCATAAGGGACTGGCAGAATTACACATATCTAAGCGTACGTGTCCATGTTTGTGTACATGCATATACATATGTATGTACACAGGACTGATCTTACCTTTACTCCTTGAATTAGGCCATTCATCAGAAATGTATGTTTAGGGAAGGTTTCATGTAATACCTAAAAAATAAAAACACAATAAAAAGCTCATGCTACATTTCAGTCCTAGTAAAAGTTAAACTGCCTCTTCATAATACAATCGAATTTTATTTCATATAATTTTTAGGTTTGTATGACACTATGAGTATGAGTAAATACTAATAATACTAAACATTTACATGGCATTTACTATATCACAAGGCATTAAATTGCACATTGTAGCACATTATCTCCTTTAATTCTTCATAACAGCCCTATTGGAAAACTGATACATACAGAGGTTAAATATCTTATCCAACATCACAGGAAGGCAGGAAGTCAAGCTTGAAGGTCCATGCTTTATTCACTATGCTATCCTGCTTCCTACATATAACTGACTTACAACTCCCTTTACAGATAGGTGTATTATCTAAGATAGAAGACTAGGAGAATAAATAGAGAAATTTTAATTGCCAAAAGCAGACCTAGAGATAAAACTGGGCTTCCCAGGTGGCTCAGAAGGTAAATAATCGGCCTGTAATGCAGGAGACCTGGGTTCAATCCCTGGGTCGGGAAGATGCCCTGGAGAAGGAAATGGCAACCCACTCCAGTATTCTTGCCTAGACAATCTCATGGACAAGAGGAGCCTGGTGGGCTACAGTCCATGGGATCACAAAGAGTCAGACATGACTAAGCAACAAAGCACACAAAAATAAAATTAAGAAATATTACTCAAAATCACTAACATGGAAAAAATCACATTTATGGTATTCATATATTTTGTGATTCTCAACCGAGGGGGATTTTGATCCTCAAAGGACACCTGGCAACGTCAGAGACATTTCTGTCACAACCTGAGGGATGGAGGAGGGTGGCAGTGGAGAGGGAGAGGAAAGGTGTTACCGGCATTTACTGGGTAGAGGTTAGGAAGGCTGCTGAACATCCTACAGTACACAAGTCAGCTCCCCTTGTCCCACCCTCCACGACAAATAATCATGTGGCCCGAAATCTTAGTAGTTTAGAAATACTATTATTTGTTATTTATAGTAAAGACTCATGGATCTAAAGAAGGTGTCTGCAAACTTTTTCTGTGAAGGACCAGAGAGTAAGTATTTTCAGTTTGTTCTAACTCTGCAGGCCACACAGCCTCTGTCATAAACGCTCAACTCAATAAAAGCAGCCACAGACTATATGTAAATGAATAGGCATGGCTGTGTTCCAATCAAACTCTATTTACAAAAAAACAGGCTAGCAGTATTTGCTCTGGCCATAGCTTCCCCAAACCTTTCATAACTCAAATCTGCTTTTCTTCCAGTTACTACTAACAGCCAGTTTTTTTTTAGGGACAAGAAAGGGTTTGGTATTAGAAAGACTGAAAGACATAATGAATACCTACAAGAAACTTTATAATATGCTCAATCCTATTGATAACAATTCACTTTGCCAAGCTATCTTTCATTCTAATCAATCTGGTCTCTTTACTGTTTTTAGAATATTCCTGTGCTTTCCAATATTCATACTTTTATACATGATATGCTGTCCATCTTAAATGGACAGCTCAAACTCATGTTCATTGAGTCACTGATACCATCCAACCATCTCATCTTCTGTCACCCCCTTCTCTTGCCCTCAATTTTTCCCAGCATCAGGGTCTCTTCCAATGAGTCTTCCTCCAAATCTTCCACATTGCTACCGAACTTTCCTATCCAAAACAATCTATTTCTCCTTTAGGACCATATAATAGGCAGTTACAATACTCTCACATACAGCTTTGTAAGGGGTTTCGCCTGTGGCACTAGAGGTAAAGAATCCATCTGCCAACGCAGGAGATACAAGGAGACAAAGGTTGGATTCCTGGGTCAGGAAGATCCCCCGGAGAAGGAAATGGCCACCTACTCCAGTATTCTTGCCTGGAGAATCCCATGGACAGACGAGCCTAGTGGGTTACAGTCCATGAGGTAGCAAAGAGTTGGACACAACTGATCAACTTACACTTCTGTGTTAGTTCGTTCTTATACTTTCTCTCTCAAGGTATTTAATAAATATTTCAATTATATTTCAAACTTATTAAGGATAGAAAGGCACTATACCTACTATATATGCCTTGCATCTAATATATTTTTATCTCTATTGGTACCTCAGAGATAGTGCCTTTATATAGTAACTGTTCACTAAACATTCATAATTAACAGGTTAAAAATTCTGCCTTCAAAATGACTTAATATAACATGCAAACTGACTTAACCAATTTAAAAAAATAGAAACTCTCAGCAAAGAATACTAAGACATTTATACAGAAGAGACGCAGGAGGTCTGGAGTCCAGGGTCTTACTCCTTAACAGATTGTGCATCTAGCAGTTTGAAACATCAAATATTTCTAGAGCCATCAATCCACTGAAAAAGTGAAGCCACTTCTTAGCATTATAGATCCTGCTGTCGTTAATTCTTTTAACTTAAATGTATATTATTTAGTCAACCAACAATCACTATTTGAATACCATTATGGACCAACCAAAAGGAGTTCGTCAAGGCTGTATATTGTCACCCTGTTTATTTAACTTATATGCAGGGTACATCATGAGAAACGCTGGACTGGAAGAAACACAAGCTGGAATCAAGATTGCCAGGAGAAATACCAATAACCTCGGATATGCAGATGACACCACCCTTAGGGCAGAAAGGGAAGAGGAACTCAAAAGCCTCTTGATGAAAGTGAAAGTGGAGAGTGAAAAAGTTGGCTTAAAGCCTCAACGTTCAG
>NW_011495072.1:20587397-20591496 GCF_000754665.1 Bison bison bison
CAGTACTTTGGCCACCTCATGCGAAGAGTTGACTCACTGGAAAAGACTCTGATGCTGGGAGGGATTGGGGGCAGGAGGGGAAGGGGATGACAGAGGATGAGATGGCTGGATGGCATCACTGACTCGATGGACGTGAGTCTGAGTGAACTCTGGGAGTTGGTGATGGACAGGGAGGCCTGGCGTGCTGCGATTCATGGGGTTGCAAAGAGTCGGACACGACTGAGCGACTGATCTGATCTGATGAATGAACCATATAGTCATAACCTCTCAAAGTGTTAAGATTACAGTTCTTAAAAGTATTTGTCAGTATAAAATTCTCCTATGTAATTAACATACATCCCCTTCATGGAGACTTCACCATCCTCTCCTGCAGAGGCCCGCCACATAGAACACAGCTTTTGTTCTTTGACTGTATTCTGTGTTCTTCGACTGTATTCTAGAACAACACTCTATAAGCTCTATGAGCTTCAAACTCAAAGATAACTGCAAACACATGAAAATATTTTTTAAATTCTTTTAACTTCACCTTACTTTTTAAAACAAAGGCTATTATAAATCCAAAACCAAATATTTATTATAACTAATACATCTTAAGTTTGGTTATTTGTTAAATGAGTTAATTCAAAGAGTATCTTTGAAAACTGAAATACTTAAGCTCTGTAATTTTTGAGAGTTCTGTATGGGAAGAGAGATGAACATAAAATACAAATAAACTCATTTATATCTTCACTCTCATCTTCCCTTTTTAGATGTACATTAAGAGCTATTCCAGCAGGCACCATGTACGATCAGTTTCAAAACTCATGAGGCAGAGTAAAATGTTTAAAGGCTAACAGATTTTTGGAAAAAAGAACAAAGTGCTACAGCTTGGTGCCTTCTACCCCAGAACTCACTTCTCCCCACACCCCAACACTGGGGAGTGTAGAAGTCCAGAACAGAGAAAAGAGGACTGCTAATAAAGTCAACAGCAAAAAATTGCAAAGAAAGTCTCAAAATGAGCAAAATCTTTTTTAAAAGCCCACACTGAATTACTATATTGGTTCTTAATTAGTGATGTATACTAGATATATGAGAATCACTTCTAAAAAATACATATGCCTGAGCCTACCCCTGGTCATGAGTAGCAAGCCCAGGAGACGGTGAAGGACAGGGAAGCCTGGCATGCTGCAGTCCATGGGGTCTTGACTGAGCGACTGAACAACAACAACATTGTAAAAGCTGAAATCTTTACCTCCAGTTGGCCAATCTGTCTCACTGGGGCTGGTAAAGCACAACCTGAAGCTAAAATTGCCTAACTGAAGGGTGCCTGGAGGGATAAATAGGACTTCAGGAGAACTTTCCTGTCCTGACATGTTTATATATTGCTTAAGGGTTACAACAGGCACACATTACTGATTATTAAAAAAGTAACATATAGGTAATTCCCTGGCGGTCTATTGGTTGGAATTCTGCGTTTTCCATTGCAGGGAGCACAGGTTCAATCCCTGGTGGGGGAATTAGGATCCCTCAAGCTGCGTGGCACAGCAAAAAAAAAAAAAGTACATACATACATTGATATAATATATAGAGGTTTGTGTATATATAGATTTCTTGTGTACAATTTCTTCAGCGATATTTCAAAGATTCTTGCAGTTCCAAGGCCCAAAGGCCAAAACACCAGGAAGAATTCAATACCTGGTGTTTAACAATCTCTGCCAATTTACAAACATCGAATCTCTACAACTCAATCTCTGGTTTGCCTAAATCTCTTCAGCCAAGGTTTACCCCATCAAACAACTAAAAAACAAAGAGCATAAAAACTCCCAATTTAAAAAATGTATGTACGTTAAAGATGAAAGAAGAATTAGAAAGATAAATCTCTGACCTTAACAGTCAATAATATTTGAAACTTATTTTTTCTGAGAGAATGCTTGATTTGAAAAAATAAAGTAAAAAATTGAAAAAGGTAAAGAATTATGACTATGATAATATGGACAACTGTCCCACGTAACCACAACTCATCATTTCACCATCTTAAAAAATTCAAGTACGAAAAACAAATGACAATTAACAGTAACTATTACAATACTGATGGGGGGGAGAAGAGCAGTAATTCTGAGAAGTATATTTATGCTGGCAAAGGAAAAATAATTCATTAAGTCTCAAAACAGCACTTTTCATTTTCCTGACTAGAATTCAAAAAAGTGAAAGAAAGAGAAAGCAACAGGAAAACCAAAATCAAAGGTACTTTCCATGTTTTAATTAACAAAAACAGTTAGGAATATACTAAGCACAGTTTTCCCACAGCTATGAAAAAACGTGTAAGTTATTTATATTAAATAACTGGACTTCTTCCTTGTTCTTAAAGAAGACAATCTCTTTCTAATTAGAAAAGAAATGATATCAAAATTAGACAAAAAGTTGAGATATTGAAAAAAATATAAACCAGAAATGAATTTAAAAAACAGCTACACAAATTATGGGATCATCACAAAAAACTTTTTCGATGGCTTGCATAGTTTAGTCAATATTTAAATCTCTCTACTTAGTTAGTGGTTGGGCTGCCAATAACCTCAGCTACCTAAAACATGGGTTTTAGGTAGAACACTTACTGCCAGTGTTCTCCAAGACTGAGAACTGGAACACAACAAGCTGCTTAACTCTTGTAATCCTTAATTTCCTCATTTGTACTACTGAAACCAAGCAGGACAGTGTACAGGCTCCTGGACCTGGGGAGCCTTTCTGCTCAGTCTTCATGACCTTTCCTGAGTTCCATGGGGTGAATTCAAACAGTTGCCAATCCAGGAAGGGAAGGGATGCAGAGTTAAGGGACCAAAAACCAGAAAACAATAGTAAGCCTTGGAGCAGGGTTCTGGTTCCAAATCAGTAATAATATCTTTAAGCTTTTATAGACACACAAATTAATATCTTTAAGCTCTTTTATAGATTTGAAGTGAAGTGAAGTCACTCAGTGTGTCTGACTCTTTGCAATGGCATGGACTGTAGCCTACCAGGCTCCTCCGTCCATGGGATTTTCCAGGCAAGAATACTGGAGTGGGTTGCCATTTTCTTCTCCAGATCTTCCTGACCCAGGGATTGAACCCAGGTGTCCTTCATTGTAGGCAGATGCTTTACTGTCTGAGCCACCAGGGAAGTCATTTTATAGATTTAAAACCCAACAAATGGAAGATGTCAGCATTCTCCATAGCACAGACCACCTGAGGCCAGACAAAAGGAACCCGATAAACTCATCAAGAAACTTACCCTGGATGAGATTAAAGGAGTACAGGTCCTAATGTTATCAGCAACCCCACCCTTGAGTGAAAGTGAAAGTGAAGTTGCTCAGTCCTGTCCAACTCTTTGCGACCCCATGAACTGTAGCCTACCAGACTCCTCCATCCATGGGATTCTCCAGGCAAGAGTATTGGAGTGGGTTGCCATTTCCTTCTCCAGGGGAATCTTCCCGACCCAACGATTGACCCGGGTCTCCCACCTTCCAGGCAGACGCTTTAACCGCTGAAGAACTGTACCAAAAAGAAGAACTGTACCAAAAATATCTTCACGACCCAGATAATCATGATGATGTGATCACTGACCTAGAACCAGACATCCTGGAATGTGAAGTCAAGTGGGCCTTAGAAAGCATCACTACAAACAAAGCTAGTGGAGGTGATGGAATTCCAGTTGAGCTATTTCAAATCCTGAAAGATGATGCTGTGAAAGTGCTGAACTCAATATGCCAGCAAATTTGGAAAACTCAACAGTGCTGGAAAAGGTCAGTTTTCATTCCAATCCCAAAGAAAGGCAATGCCAAAGAATGCTCAAACTACCACACAATTGCACTCATCTCACATGCTAGTAAAGTAATGCTCAAAATTCTCCAAGCCAGGCATCAGTAATACATGAACCGTGAACTTCCTGATGTTGAAGCTGGTTTTAGAAAAGGCAGAGGAACCAGAGATAAAATTGCCAACATCAGCTGGATCATGGAAAAAGCAAGAGAGTTCCAGAAAAACATCTATTTCTGCTTTATTGACTATGCCAAAGCCTTTGACTGTGTGGATCACAAGAAACTGGAAAATTCTGAAAGAGATAGGAATACCAGATCACCTGACCTGCC
>NW_011495072.1:20591914-20601135 GCF_000754665.1 Bison bison bison
AGGCTGAGCGCCGAAGAATTGATGCTTTTGAACTGTGGTGTTGGAGAAGACTCTTGAGAGTCCCTTGGACTGCAAGGAGATCCAACCAGTCCATTCTGAAGGAGATCAGCCCTGGGATTTCTTTGGAAGGAATAATGCTAAAGCTGAAACTCCAGTACTTTGGCCACCTCATGCGAAGAGTTGACTCATTGGAAAAGACTCTGATGCTGGGAGGGATTGGGGGCAAGAGGAGAAGGGGACGACAGAGGATGAGATGGCTGGATGGCATCACTGACTCGATGGACGTGAGTCTGAGTGAACTCTGGGAGCTGGTGAGGGACAGGGAGGCCTGGCGTGCTGTGATTCATGGGGTCGCAAAAAGTCGGAAATGACTGAGAGACTGAACTGAACTGAGGTGAGTGATCACACCATCATGGTTATCTGGGTCATTAAGATCTTTTTTGTATAGTTTTTCTGTGAATTCTTGCCACCTCTTCTTAATACCTTCTGCTTCTGTTAGGTCCATACTGTTTCTGTCCTTTATTGTTCCCATCTCTGCGTGAAATTTCTTCCCTTGGTATCTCTAATTTTCTTGAAGAGATCTCTAGTCTTTCCCATTCTATTGTTTTCCTCTATTTCTTTGCATTGGTCACTGATGAAGGCTTTATCTTTCCTTGCTATTCTTTGGAACTCAGCACTCAGATGGTTATATCCTTCCTTTTCACCTTTGCCTTTCGCTTCTCTTCTTTTGACAGCTATTTGTAAGGCCTCCTTAGACAACCATTTGGCCTTTTTGCATTTCTTTTTCTTGGGGATGGTCTTGATCACTGCCTCTTGTACAATTTCAGAAACCTCCATCCATAGCTCTTCAGGCAGTCTGCCTATCAGATCTAATCCATTGAATCTGTTTCTCACTTACATGGTATAATTGTAAGGGATTTGATTTAGGTCATACCTGAATGGTCTAGTGGTTTTCCCTATTTTCTTCAATCTAAGTCTGAATTTTGCAATAAGAAGGTTCATGATCTGAGCTACAGGCAGCTCCTGGTCTTGTTTTTGCTGACTGTGTAGAGCTTCGCCATCTTCAGCTGCAAAGAAATCCTTTAAGGATTAATAATAAAAATGTATTTATAGTGCTTAAGACTGTGCCTGGACTCATCATAATATAAATATATACAAACTGTTTGCTATTACAAAGCTCAAGTCCTTTAAACTAAACACCAGCCAGAGAGACTGATGTGCTAAATTGGTAGATTATAAATAAGCACACTGTAATATTAGAAAGCTAATATAGTACAGTGGATGAGAATCTAATTGCCAGTGCAGGGGATATGGGTTCGATCTGTAGCCTGGGAAGATTCCACAGTCTGTGGAGCAACCAAGCCTGTGTGCCATAACTACAATCCCTTGCTCTAGAGCCCTCGAACCACAACTACTTAAGTCTGTGTATCTAGAGCCTGCACTCCGCAGCAAGAGAAGCCACCAAAATGGGAAGCCCAGGCACCACAACCAAGAGTAGCCCCTGCTCGCCACAAACAGAGAAAGCCTACACATAGGAACAAAGACCCAGTGCAACCAAATAAACAAACATTTAAACACTGTGAGAGAACAGTTATTATAGCACCCCAGTAGCACTTGACATCAGGTTATTACAGTATAATGTACATACAAATGTCATAATGAACCTGCATCATATGATTAAGCTTCAAATCAGTGCTCATGGATTATGACAGCAGGAAATGTGTAAATTATTTGAAAAATTCCCATCAGAAATTATTAAATTAAAAAAAAGTCAGACATTTAAATGTCACATATCAATGAGTTTGAAAATTCATTTATGTAAAACTGATCGCCCATTACAGGTAAATGAGTTGTTTCCTTTTTAAAAAAGAAAGGATTTCAAAACATAATCAAATCAGAATTCCTAAAATTATATGTCAGGGAACTGTCATTCATTCAGGGAACTGCCATAACTTGCAAAGCATGGTTTATTACAAAAGGAATTATATTTATTTGAGATTTCATTTTCTTTTGAAACTTGTTTTAGCAGTATTTATAAATATGCCTTGTATATTCAAAGTAACTGTTAGACATCAGTTTTATGTAGATACAGTAATGATTATATAACCATATAATAAACATGTCAAGAAATATGGAACATAAATTTTCTTAGACTAGTTTAAACTATCCTTATATGATCATTCAATTTATTTATAATAAACTTTTTATAAAAGTCTTTTTTGGTTATCTACACACAAGTTCTTGAAAATATAAGAAAGTATCTCTTTAAAGTTATCTTAAAAATCTGTTCTTCTGGGATTTGGCAAGCTGTGATTACACTTTTCAAGATGTTACAGAGTTCTACTGTAACTAGTTCTTCCTTCATTCCATTCCTCTCCTCTATACTGATAGGAGAAAACTAGCTATTACCTAAGATGTTCAATCTTACAGAGAAGTTTTTTCTACGATTCTAAACCTGGGAATATTTGAGCAAAATCAGCTTAGGGATATAGAAAGAATGACCTTCCTAGATGGCCACCTCTATATACTTGGCCTAAACTAAAAGAAACTTATATTTTGAAAATGTAACTAGAGATATGAATCTCAAAATGATAATGCTGAGTGATTCAGGGCTAAACATCATTTTTCCTAAGCCTGTATAAGAATCATTTCCACTCTACACAGAGTGGGGACTGAGCCCCCGCTTAAATTTGTCCAGTATTCATCAGACGAATCACACCCACCTAAGCCCTATGAAAAAGGGAGAAGTGAAAGCTGGAAAAGA
Source organism: Bison bison bison (assembly GCF_000754665.1). Taxonomy (NCBI): domain Eukaryota; kingdom Metazoa; phylum Chordata; class Mammalia; order Artiodactyla; family Bovidae; genus Bison; species Bison bison. The sequence goes on from NW_011495072.1 coordinate 20,594,679, forward strand.
CAACTAAAGCAGTAAAATACAGTACACTAAAGGGCTGACGACACTGGGGGGAGAATTAACCTCGGAAAGGTAAAAAAGCCATTCCCCACCCACCAAATTGAAGAAAAAAGATTTTAAAGTCAGTGAAAAATAAGTTAAAGGATTACTTACCACCAAGGTGGGTGCTGTCAATAATCCCCAAGCGAAAAACTCCAAAAAGATGACGATAACTGCATGATAAACACTAGGAGAACCTATTCCTTGAGGCTACAAAAACAAGAGTTTGAAAAGTTAACAGTGTACTCCAGAATTACCAACAGTAGACAAACAGTCGACAAATATCCATGGAGAACATACATGCAATAAGTACTCTGCCAAACATCGGGACGTTCACTATCCCTGTCCTCAAGATGATGGAGGCAGACAAAGAAACAAATAAATACGTTATTTAAACACCGTGTGCAATGGGAACAGAAGTCCAGGGTGGGGATGGGAATGTCAGAACATTCCAGGAGGAAGGCTGAAAGGATGGAAAGGAAGTAGGTGAGGAGTAGGAGTGGGCAGGAGGAGAGCAGCAGTCAAGGAAGCTTTTTGTGCAATGGTGGTAATGCCTGAGAGCGGGAATCACAGGACTCTACTGTTCAGTACACCCAGAGCATGGGCTGCATACTCAGAGTACTGAGAGACCAGCTAGAGGCACACAGGGCTAACTTCCAGGCTAAGGAGTCTGCTCAATTCTGAAGGCAATGGGGAGCCACTAAAAGATGTTAAGTAAGGCTCATGATCAGATCAAAGTTTTCAGAAAATATCATCCTGGCAAGGTGTAACAGATAGATTAAAAGGGGGCAAAACTAAGGAAAGTTATGAGACTACTGCACTGATTCCAAAACATAAATGAATTATGTTGCAAGAATCATAACAGACACCAACATGATTCAAAAGCAGAAAAGTTCTGAGCAGTATGTGAGAGATCTTGGGTTTGATACACACAAGAAAGACAATACAAAATCAGCTTTACACTTCAGTTCAGTTCAGTTGCTCAGTCATGTCCAACTCTTTGACTCCATGGACTGCAGCACACCAGGCTTCCCTGTGCATCACAAACTCCTGGAACTTGCTCAAACTCATGTCCATCGAGTTTGTGATGCCACCCAACCATCTCATCCTCTGTCTCCCCTTCTTTTCCTGCCTTCAATCTTTCCCAGCATCACGGTCTTTTCCAATGGGTCAGTTCTTTGCATCAGATGCCTAAAGCATTGGAGCTTCAGCTTTAGCATCAGTCCTTCCAATGAATATTCAGGACTGATTCCCTTTAGGATGGAGTGGTTGCATCTCCTGGCAGTCCAAGGGACTCTTCTCCAACACCATAGTTCAAAAGCATCAATTCTTCAGTGCTCAGCTTTCTTAATGGTCCGACTCTCACATCCATACATGACTACTGGATAAATCAGAGCTCTGACTACATGGACCTTTGTTGGCAAAGTAATGTCTCCGCTTTTTAATACGCTATCTAGATGGTCATAGCTTTTCTTCCAAGGAGCAAGTGTCTTTAAGTTCATGGCTGCAGTCATCATCTGCAGTGATTTTGGAGCCCAAGAAAATAAGTCTGTTACTGTTTCCATTCTTTCCGTATCTATTTGCCATGAAGTGATGGGACAGGATGCCATGATCTTAGCTTTTTGAATGTTGAGTTTCAGTACAGCTTTTTCATTCTCTTCCTTCACTTTCATCAAGAGGCTCTTTCATTCCTCTTCACTTTCTGCCATAAGGGTGGTGTCATCTGCGTATCTGAGGTTATTGTTTTTTCTCCCGGCAATCTTGATTCCAGCTTTTGCTTTATCCAGTTCAGCATTTCGCATGATGCACTCTGCATATAAGTTAAACAAGTAGGTTGACAGTATACAGCCTTGATGTACTCCTTTCCCAATTTGGAACCAGTCCGCTGTTCCATGTCCAGTTCTAACTGTTGCTTCCTGACCTGCATAGAGATTTCTCAGGAGGCTTGTAAGGTGGTCTGGTACTCCCATCTCTTTCAGAATTTTCCACAGTTTGTTGTGATCCACATAGTCAAAGGCTTTGGCGTAGTCAATAAAGCAGAAGTAGATGTTTTCCTGGAACTCTCTTGCTTTTTCAATAATCCAATGGATGTTGGCAATTTGATCTCTGGTTTCTCTGTCTTTTCTAAATCCAGTTTGAACATCTGAAGTCCTCAGTTCACATACTGTTGAAGCCTGGATTGGAGAATTTTGAGCATTATTTTGCTAGTGTGTGAGATGAGTGCAATTGTGCAGTAGTTTGAACATTCTTTGGCATTGCCTTTCTTTAGGATTGGAATGAAAACTGACCTTTTCCAGTCCTGTGGCCACTGCTGAGTTTTCCAAATTTGCTGGCATATTGAACGCAGCACTTTCACAGCATCATCTTATAGGATTTGAAATAAATCAGTTGGAACTCCAGCACCCCCACTAACTTTCTTCCTAGTGATGCTTCCTAAGGCCCACTTGACTTCGCACTCCAGGATGTCTGGCTCTAGGTGAGTGATCACACCATCATGGTTATCTGGGTCATTAAGATCTTTTTTATATAGTTTTTCTGTGTATTCTTGCCACCTCTTCTTATTATCTTCTGCTTCTGTTATGTCCATACAGTTTCTGTCCTTTATTGTGTCCATCTTTGCATGAAACATTCCCTTGATATCTCTAATTTTCTTGAAGAAATCTCTAGTCTTTCCCATTCTACTGTTTTCCTCTATTTCTTTGCACTGATCACTGATGAAGGCTTTCTTCTCTCTCCTTGTTATTCTTTGGAATTCTGCATTCAGATGAGTGTATCTTTCCTTTTCTCCTTTGCCTTTTGCTTCTGCTAGCAGTATTTTACACTGCGGCTTAGAGGTATCTTAAGGATTACTTCAGGGCTTCCCTAGGGGCTCAGTGGTAAAGAATCTGCCTGTCAATGCAGAAGAAAACAGTTTGATCCCTGATCTGTGAAGATCCCACATGCTGTGAAGCAGCTAAGCCCATGTATCTCAAATACTGAGTGTGTTCTCTGGAGCCCAGGAGCAACAACTGCTGAAGCCTGCATGCCCTAAAGCCCATGCTCCACAACAAGAAAAGCTACTGCAATGAGAACCTGTCAACTGCAACTAGGGAGTAGCCCCCTCGTGTAGCAACTAGAGAAAAGCCTGCACAGCAACTAAGACTCAGCACAGCCAAAAATAAGTAAATAAAATTATATTAAAAAAATTACTTCAATTGTTGGATTTTGTATTTCTAAAGACAATATTAAATTGATAGAAATGCAAATGACCTGTAACATTAACTCGGTCTCCACTGACAAGTTTGTGTAACAGAAAAACAAGTTTAATCAATACATATAACAATATCATATGTAAGTTTTAAAAATATATTTGTTAGAGGAAACACTGACTGACACCAGCCACCCTGGCCAGGCAAGATAGCAGTCACTTGCATGAGTTGTCTTAACAAAGAGGTCCTGGTAAGGAATGCAAACTAACAAGTTATCACCAATCAAAAGAATTTGCAAGAAGTCAAAAGAAGAACGGAGACACCAGCCCCTGATTCCTACCAACCTGAGAGTCCTTCTCACTAGAATCCACCTTGGCTGAGCGATGCATGACCACAAGGAAGGACCCTGAGTCAGAATGGCTGGCCAGAGATGACCCGAAAACAAACCCCATCACCATAACAACCCAAGACCGAAAGCCAGGTGGCAAAGCAATTTTCTTGGGTTCTCGGACCCTGCTGGTCTCTGCCTAGGCACCCCTTCCCAATAAAATCTCTTACTTTGTCACCACGTGTGTCTCCTCAGACAATTCATTTCCAGTGTTAGACAAGAACATACACTCTTGGACCCTAGAAGGGGTCCCTCTTCCTGCAACATATTCAACATATTCAGTCTTATGTGCAAAATATTAACACTGTTTGGATTTCTCTGTACACTGTACTCTGTACTCTGGTTTGGATTTCTCTGTACTCTGTACTCAAATGGTGCTACATCATTTGAAAAAAGTAGACGTCTCTCCCAACCTGCAGAATTTAGGTACCTGGAAACTCCCTTAGTAGAACCTGCAGCTGAGGAATTAGATTCAACAGAGGTGGGGTGGGAGTTGGGAGACATAAGTGTTGAAGGACCATGACGAGGAATGAGTTTGTACAAGACTCATTCAACAAACACAGAGTACCAGAGATGCTAGAAGTAAAACACACTCCTTGATCTCAAGGAGTTCAGTCTAGAGAGGAAGAAGTCTCATTATAATCATCTGCTTATACAAAACTGCAATAAAAGCGATGTTAATTCATACAAGTTAGGAACCAAGAAAAGGTTATTGCAAAACAATGAAGTAGTGTGGACAATTACATTAGAGGAAAAAATGCAGATGAAGTAAACAACAGCCATGGCAGTTAAAGGTAAAGGGAAGACAGAAGAGACCGCTCTATCCTTTGTTAAGGAGGTTCTTGTCTTCACTCTAGAGATACAGGAAAACCACTTAAGGGTATTTAAGCAAGAGAATTGTGTGATGAGACTGGCATTTTTCAATACAACATGGTGATTTTTTTTCTAAAGGATGTAACTGAACAGCAAACTGCATGCAGAAGCAAGCTATTTGAGTCAGTTCACACAAGAGATGATGAAGGCATGAAATAGGGGTGAGGCATGGACGCTGGAGGGGAGGAAATGGATATGAGAATTCAGGATTTGAAACTGAGAGAATCTGACAAATGTGAGAGGGAGAGTCAAGACGACTTGTTTTTAGCTTGGTTGTCTACTAGTGGAGGCTGGTAGCTTCCTAGCTTGTCTTCCCCAGAAGGCTCAAAATTACTTCAGATTCTATATAAGAGATAGCCCTTGTACTTAAAACATTTCTATTGTCCTTTGAGGGCTGATTAAAACAATTAGTCATTAGCAAATATGACGTTTGAAACCACCAGAGTAGGTGAGACAAAGTGTGAAATGACAGGTGGACTAGCTTAGTCAAGAATCACCAAGTACAGTGGTTAGGGGCATTAGGCCTCATACAGTCAGAAACCCATGTATAAATTTACAGCCAGCCCTCTGTATCCAGGCTCTCCCATCTGCAGATTCAACCAACTGCAGACCATGTAGTATGTATTTATTAAAAAAAGTCCATATATAAGTGAACCCACACAGTTCAAACCCACATTCATGGGTCTACTGTATAGCACAGAGGAAAAGGAACTCATTAAAATAAAGAAGGAGCCATGAAAGAACTATCAGGAGAATCAAGAGAATTCAGTGTCACAGGTGACAAAGGAGCAGTTTTAGAGAGGAAAGAATAATGCCCAGTACCAAACACAGCAACGATAGTAAGACAAGGTTAGGAAAAAACTCCGTAGGATTTCATAAGCTCCAAACTAGTTTTGTTCATCACATATATTCAATACCTATTAGAATACATAGAACTTCTGAGGGCCTTTAACACACTAATGCATATTATGAATCTCCAGAAAGCTACAGTATGCACTGTTTTCCAAATGTGACCAAGAAATCCTTTTGTCATATAAAAGACGTATCTCAAGAACACCTGAGTTTCTTAGAAAACTGGGAAATGACAATAAAAAGTAAGATGATAATTACATGACAATGTGTATAAATATACACACGGACCCAAAAGCCTAGAAGAAAATAAGTGTGTTAAAAGTGGCTGCTTCAAGTGAAGCATACTTAATCACTCAAGGACAGTGCTGGGAAAACTTATCAGACAAATAAGACAGAGGTAGTGGGGATGGAGTGAACTGTATAGATACAAAAAATATTTGAGAAAGTATAAGGACTCAGTTTGGGGATGACTAGATGTAGCAGAAGAGGGTAGAGAAGATCGAAGATGAAAGATTTCAGTTTCTGCCTGGTCAGCTGGACAGTGAGGAGAGGGGAAAGAATAAAACATTAATTCGTTTTAGGCATATTGATTTCAGAAAAAACATGGACAGAATTCAGTTCAGTTCAGTACAGTCGCTCAGTCATGTCCGACTCTTTGCGACCCCATGAATCGCAGCACACCGGGCCTCCCTGTCCATCACCAACTCCCAGAGTTCACTCAGACTCACGTCCATCGAGTCAGTGATGCCATCCAGCCATCTCATCCTCTGTCATCCCCTTCTCCTCCTGCCCCCAATCCCTCCCAGCATCAGAGTCTTTTCCAATGAGTCAACTCTTCGCATGAGGTGGCCAAAGTACTGGAGTTTCAGCTTCAGCATCATTCCTTCCAAAAAATCCCAGGGCTGATCTCCTTCAGAACGGACTGGTTGGATCTCCTTGCAGTCCAAGGGACTCTCAAGAGTCTTCTCCAACACCACAGTTCAAAAGCATCAATTCTTCGGTGCTCAGCCTTCTTCACAGTCCAACTGTCACATCCATACATGACCACAGGAAAAACCATAGCCTTGACTAGACGGACCTTTGTTGGCAAAGTAATGTCTCTGCTTTTGAATATGCTATC
>NW_011495072.1:20601235-20603306 GCF_000754665.1 Bison bison bison
GAGTAAGCGTCTTTTAATTTCATGGCTGCAGTCACCATCTGCAGTGATTTTGGAGCCCAAAAAAATAAAGTCTGACACTGTTTCCACTGTTTCCCCATCTATTTCCCATGAAGTGATGGGACCAGATGCCATGATCTTCGTTTTCTGAATGTTGAGCTTTAAGACAACTTTTTCACTCTCCGCTTTGACTTTCATCAAGAGGCTTTTTGGGTCCTCTTCACTTTCTGCCATAAAGGTGGTGTCATCTGCATACCTGAGGTTACTGATATTTCTCCCAGCAATCTTGATTCCAGCTGGTGCTTCTTCCAGCCCAGCGTTTCTCATGATGTACTATGCATAGAAGTTAAATAAGCAGGGTGACAATATACAGCCTTGACGTACTCCTTTTCCTATTTGGAACCAGTCTGTTGTTCCATGTCCAGTTCTAACTGTTGCTTCCTGACCTGCATACAGATTTCTCAAGAGGCAGGTCAGGTGGTCTGGTATTCCCATCTCTTTCAGAATTTTCCACAATTTATTGTGATCCACAGAAGCGCGGGCAGCTGCGACCGGTGCACTAAGTACAGCAGAGAGGAGCTACCCCACGTCCTAGATCAGGGGCAGAAGCCGCGAGGACCCCATGCCCGAAGGGCGGCGGCCAAGAGGAGTTACCACACGTCAGAGGTCAGGGGCAGCGGTGAGACTGCCAGGCTACGACCGCACAGGAACCACTGAGAAGAGCTACCCCACATCTGAGGCCAGGGGCGGCGGCCGGGAGGAGCTACCCCACGCCCGAGGCCGGGGCAGCAGCCTAGAGGACCAACCCCATGTCTAAGGAGCGGTGGCTGCGCAGGCGCAGGAGGGCCTAGAGGAGCTATCCCACGTTGAAGGTCAGGAAGGGCGGCAGTGAGGAGATACCCCTCGTCCAAGGTAAGGAGCAGCGCCTGCACTTTGCTGGAGCAGCCACAAAGAGATACCCCATGCCCAAGGTAAGAGAAACCCAAGTAAGACAGTAGGTGTTGCAAGAGGTCATCAGAGGGCAGACACACTGAAACCATACTCACAGAAAACTAGTCAATCTAATCACACTAGGACCACAGCCTTGTCTAACTCAATGAAAGGAAGCCATGACTGTGGGGCAACCCAAGACCGGCGGGGCATGGTGGAGAGATCTGACAGAATGTGGTCTACTGGAGAAGGGAATGGCAAACTACTTCAGTATTCTTGCCTTGAGAACCCCATGAACAGTATGAAAAGGCAAAATGATAGGATACTGAAAGAGGAACTCCCCAGGTCAGTAGGTGCCCAATATGCTACCGGAGATCAGTGGAGAAATAACTCCAGAAAGAATGAAGGGATGGAGCCAAAGCAAAAACAATACCCAGCTGTGGATGTGACTGGTGATAGAAGCAAGGTCCGATGCTATAAAGAGCAATATTGCATAGGAACCTGGAATGTCAGGTCCATGAATCAAGGCAAATTGGAAGTGGTCAAACAAGAGATGGCAAGAGTGAATGTCAACATTCTAGGAATCAGCGAACTCAAATGGACTGGAATGGGTGAATTTAACTCAAACGACCATTGTATCTACTACTGCGGGCAGGAATTCCTCAGAAGAAATGGAGTAGCCATCATGGTCAACAAGAGTCTGTAATGCAGTACTTGGATGCAATCTCAAAAACGACAGAATGATCTCTGTTCGTTTCCAAGGCAAACTATTCAATATCACAGTAATCCAAGTCTATGCCCCAACCAGTAACGCTGAAGAAGCTGAAGTTGAACGGTTCTGTGAAGACCTACAAGACCTTTTAGAACTAACCCCAAAAAAGATGTCCTTTTCATTATAGGGGACTGGAATGCAAAAGTAGGAATTCAAGAAATACCTGGAGTAACAGGCAAATTTGGCCTTGGAATATGGAATGAAGCAGGGCAAAGACTAATAGAGTTTGGCCAAGAAAATGCACTGGTCATAGCAAACACCCTCTTCCAACAACACAAGAGAAGACTCTACACACGGACATCACCAGATGGTCAACACCGAAATCAGACTGACTATATTCTTTGCAGCCAAAGATGGAGAAGCTCTATACCT
>NW_011495072.1:20603406-20613990 GCF_000754665.1 Bison bison bison
CACGATGGTGTGATCACTGATCTAGAGCCAGACATCCTGGAATGTGAAGTCAAGTGGGCCTTAGAAAGCATCACTATGAACAAAGCTAGTGGAGGTCATGGAATTCCAGTTGAGCTATTTCAAATCCTGAAAGATGATGCTGTAAAAGTGCTGCGTTCAATATGCCAGCAAATTTGGAAAACTCAGCAGTGGTCACAGGACTGGAAAAGGTCAGTGTTCATTCCAATCCCAAAGAAAGGTAATGCCAAAGAATGCTCAAACTACCACACAATTGCACTCATCTCACACGCTAGTAAAGTAATACCCAAAATTCTCCAAGCTAGGCTTCAGCAATATGTGAACCGTGAACTTCCAGATGTTCAAGCTGGTTTTAGAAAAGGCAGAGGAACCAGAGATCAAATTACCAACATATGCTGGATCATGGGAAAAGCAAGAGAGTTCTAGAAAAACATCTATTTCTGCTTTATTGACTACGCCCAAGCCTTTGACTATATGGATCACAATAAACTGTGGACAGCATTGCTGCTACTGCTGCTGCTAAGCCGCTTCAGTCGTGTCCAACTCTGTGCGACCCCGTAAAGGGCAGCCCACCAGGCTCCCTCGTCCCTGGGACTCCAGGCAAGAACACTGGAGTGGGTTGCCATTTCCTTCTCCAAGGCATGAAAGTGGAAAGTGAAAGTGAAGTCGCTCAGTCGTGTCCGACTCTTAGCGACCCCATGGACTGCAGCCTACCAGGCTCCTCCATCCATGGGATTTTCCAGGCAACAGTACTGGAGTGGGGTGCCATTGCCTTCTCCAGTGGACAGCATTAGCTGAATTTAAAGAAAACAAAGTAAGATGCGAGAAACAGCAAAAGATTAATATCTTAACTAGGTAAAGCATTCATAAAAACCAATACAAAAGCACTTAAGACACTATAAAATATATAAACAATTTATAAAACAGGTCATAAAATTCTATCACGGAAATAACCACTCAGAAAAAGTTTCACCATAAAGATGTTCATAGCAGCGTCACTTATAGGAGGAAATATATAAATCTAAATGTTCAACCTAATTATACATCCTATAATCAAATCATGGTATATAAATCATAGAATAATATGTAGCCAAAAACTGTTTATGGATAATCTATAATGACATGTAAACATGTTTATGACAATGTTAAATTAAAAAAAAATCAAAGCAGGATATAAAATTGTGTATGTAGAATAATTTCAACTATGAAAAACAAAATAAAAACCTCAACGTTCGTTAATAGTGTTTATATTAGGTAGTGATTTTAAGTGACATAAAATTATTTATTGTTCTGAGTTTTCTAAATCTTTTCTAATAGGCATGATTGTACTTTAAATAAGAGGAAAATGTTTTATTTATCTAAGAGAAAAACTACTGTGTAAAACTAGAATGGAAAAAGATAGGTAGTTGTATATGCTTGGCCCTCCTAAGCCATTCACTCATATGTCCCCAGAGGTGGGAGAAAAAAGTGTGTGTTGGTGTATGTGTAAGATGGTATGGAAAAAACTGGAGAAACTTCTTGATTAATCCAATATTTTAAAGCAGGGCAGGGGGAGAGACAGTTCCTTGCCCCAAGGGACTGGTAATTTTGAGAGCTGTTATTATATACATATCTATCTATCCTGTTTTAAATAAATTCAAAAGTAATATAAGATCTTAATAAAATTGACAAATTTTTAAAATATTTTGCTAGTCTGGAATTACATAAAGTTCGAGGTAGGACTTTTGACATAAGGCTGGTAGGTTTAATGGCATGGCAATCCATAATCAAAATTCCAGGACAATTTGGAACGAATACAAAGGTCATGGCCTGAGGAGAAAGACCAGGGCAAGAGGGTTAACAGCCAGGTTAGAGGGAAAATATCTGACTATCTTTATATCATCAAGAGTACAAGGTTCAGTATAATGAGATCATATCAACAGATATTTGAGGATTCTTGACAGAATTAAAGAGGTACAATGTGAAAAATTCTGGATAAACTAACACATACCCAACCCCAAATGCTAAGATATTCCACCTAAAAACATAATTATTACTGTATCAAAAGTCCATTCAGCTGAGTAACTTCTTTCTTATGGAGGCATGAGGCATGGTTCCATGGTAGTCACCTCTAACTTCAACTCAGAAGTCAGGGGACAAACCCCTTTAACCCTGAATCCACTCTCCAATCTAATTCCCATTTCTCAAAGCATACTTTCATATTTCATTTCATCACGTAAGCTTTTGGCTAAGCCTTTTAAAGATCTACTTATTCTTCTATCCTTTAACACTTGATAACTTTTACAGTTGCATTTTGCTTTGTAAAGTATCTGTTTCATTTTATCTAACCTAAACTTTACCTTTCTCGTGCTCAGCTCTCTGAGGCAGGCCCTACGCTTTATTCTTCTACAATCTAGAGCATGCAATACATGTACAGCACAAAAGTGCTTAGTAAGTGTCTGCAGAAATGAATTACTCTGTAAGTCTCCTCTTCCTATTACTTTAGGTATTCAGTATAAGGTTACTGTATTTAAACACTGTTAAAAGGGCAATACATCCATTAATGAAATTTGCAACTTCTCCCCATCCTCTATCCTCTGATGGGGCTTCCAAGTGGCGTAGAGGTAAAGAATCCGCTTGTCAATGCAGGAGATGCCTGAGACGTGGGTTGGATCCCTGGAATAGGAAGATCCCCTGAAGGAGGGCATGGCAACCCACTCCAGTATTCTTGCCTGGAGAATCCCATGAACAAAGGAGCCTGGCGGGCTACAGCCCATGGGGTCACAAAGTCGGACACAACTGAGTGACTGAGCGCACGCACACACACATCCTCTGATATCCCACTGTTCAATACTGTATCATCTCTCACATGGGTTTACTGTACATACACATGAGATTAAAATAATAAAAATCACTGAAGACTTATAATGATTTACATTCATAGTCTTATTTACCCCTCCTATCCTTTCAAGTTACATATTACTATCTCCACTTTAGAGTCCAATATAGCAAGTAAGAGATGGAGCGGTCAATCCAGGCAACTGCAGAGCTCAAGTCTGGAGCTACACTAGTTTCGGTGGTTATGGACGCATGTATTATCATCACAAACTGTTATTCATCTAGGAGTAGGGATCCAATTTTAACCATTTTAGTATCTCTCTGCATAGCCCAATGCCTAAGATGGAAAGGGTATTTCATGCTCATGGATTAGATAACCCTTATCAAGAGAGTCATTAGGCTATCAGATGACTTAAGTAAGTCACTTTACCTCTCTTACCAATTAGGGGGTAAACTATTAATTTCCTACCTAAATCCTCATCTAATTCTCAAATTCCAAGTCTATAATTGCCCAATAAATACGAGTTTATGAATCCAGCAGTTGTTATGGAGAATATTGACTGTAATAACTTATGTTACAGTCCTATCAATGAATCAGGGACTTATACAGGTTTTTGGCCAGGAGAAAGAACTAAGTCCACTAGTAACTGGGCATTATAATCCTACTTGTTAAATGGATATTACCATGTGAGAAAAGCATAAGAATAAGCAAAACTGAGGCTCTTTTTTCAAAATGGTCTATTTAAAAAAAAAATCAATTGATATATTTTAAGCTTAAAAACCAAACAAAAAGCTAATCTAGACAGAAGATACATGGCAACTAAACGTAATAATTCTACATCCAAAAAAAGACTATAACGTAGTTATTAGGACTATTGGGGAAAGGTGACTATGGACTATATACTACCCAAGAGTATTTTATCAATGTTAAATTTCTGAACGTGGTGATTATATTGTAGTTATGTGGTTCAACTCAGTTCAGTTCAGTCACTCAGTTGTGTCCGACTCTTTGTGACCCCATGGACTATAGCACGCCAGGCCTCCTTGTCCATCACCAACTCCTGGAGTTTACTCAACTCATGTCCATTGAGTCAGTGATGCCATCCAACCATCTCATCCTCTGTCATCCCCTTCTCCTCCCACCTTCAATCTTCCCCATCATCAGGCTCTTTTCAAATGAGACAGTTCTTCACATCAGGTGGGCAAAGTATTGGGGTTTCAGCTTCAGCATAAGTCCTTCCAGTGAATACTCAGGATTGGTTTCCTTTAGGATGGACTGATTGGATCTCCTTGCAGTCCATGGGACTCTCAAGAGTCTTCTCCAACACCACAGTTCAGAGGCATCAATTCTTCGGCACTCAGATTTCTTTAAGTCCAACTCTCACATCCATTCATGACTACTGGAAAAATATCCTTATTCTCAGGTGATCCTTTTAGGGATAAAGTATCATGATGTCTACCACTAATTCAAATGGTTCAGAAAAAAAAGAAAAAAGAAAAAAACACGCACAGAGAAAGGAAAAACAAATGCGGCAAAATGTGAACAACTGTTGAATCATGAATCTCTGGGATAGCCAAATAAATATTCATTATGTTATTTTTGCAATTTTTCTGTAGTTTTGAAAATTCTCAAAAGTTGGAAAAAAATGACAAAAAACAAAATAAAGTATGAAGAAGAATAATTTTGAACTTAAAATTTAATACTGAGAAGCTACTAATCAAGAATGAGGAAGATGGGAATTCCCTGGAGGACCAGTAGTTACAACACCGTGTTTCCACTGCAGAGGGCATGGGTTCAATCCCTGGTTGGGGAACTAAGATCCTGCATGCCTCGAAGTGTGGCCACAACAACAAACAAAAACAAACAATAATAAGGATAAAACAAATCTTCAGAAAGAAATCCTGCATTTTCTCTGAGCAAAACATAACTAACTTGACAATAAAACGAAACATAACTAAAATAATGTAAAAATCTTGTGTGTACACATACACACAAAAATGCTTAATCACAGACATCTAAGACCTGGAACTTTTCATGGACGAATACTAAAAAAAACAATTCCTAAAGAGAATACTGTAACTGTAATCCTATGCTCTCATAGGATCCTGGCACATTTGGAATAACCGGAGGAAATAAGACTTTACTGCTAGTATCTGGTATCATGTTGTGTGTGTTTTCTTATTTTCTGTGACTTTAATCAGGCAAGGTAAGTTTCACTACATCTGTCACAAAAAGAAAACTGATCCTTAATTTCCTCAAGGTATAAATCATTGTAAACATGTAAAGACACTATTATACTAATTAAGGGACTTCTCAGGTGGTGCTAATGGTAAAGAACCCTTCTGCCAATGCAGGAGACAGAAAAGATGTGGGTTTGATGGATCCCTGGGTCAGGAAGGTCCCCTGAAGGAGGCCTGGCAACCCACTCCAGTTTTCTTGCCTGGAGAATCCCATGGACAGAGAAGCCTGGCAGGCTACAGTTTATAGGGTTGCAAGGAGTGGGACCTGACTGAAGTGACTTGGCAAGCATGCATACTAATTAACTCACTTTGGCTTAATTTGCAGTGAGACTTTAAAATTACTTACTGACATGTTATGATCAATTTTAAAGAGCTATTCAATATTCGTATATTATCAGAGAAGTGAAGAGGTATGGGTTAGACTGCTCCTAAATAGAATGAAATACACTTATAAATATTCAACAAGAATATAGTGAGATCAAGTTTTACTCTTAAAAAAATTAAAAAAGATCTAAAGCTTAAGATTGTTATTGCTACATATGCTTTTTATTTTTTTGGCCACACCACATGGCACACGGAACTTAGTTCTCCAATTAGGGATCCAATCCACAGCCTTTGTACTGGCACGGAATCTTAACAACTGGACCACCAGAGGAAGTCCCATGATTGTACTGTTTTGAGATAAATTTTGAAAAGATAAGTAACATGACAATCCATTGCAGCACTCTCTATTCTTAAGAGGAAAATATGTGGCTGGCTGCTAAATCAAGATAAATAATCATTACATTAAATGCTTATCCTCATGAACACGGAATGGGTTACAAAGTTGAAATAACTACAAAGTTCACTAAAAAGGTAAAATAAAATTAAAAACAAACAAAACAAAACACAAAACCATTAACACAAAACTCAAACTGTCACCAATGTCTAGGACAGAGCTCAAGAATGGTCCTAGTGTGATCTCTGATTACTCAATTTATATAGCTAAGTGATGAAATATTGACCACCTCTTGCTAAAGACTCCCTAAGAAGTATTTCCTGTGGTAGAATTCATAACTGTATTTATACACTATTGAGAAAATAGAGCCATTATTAAGAACAAGCTACTGTGATCTGGCACTGAAAGAGATGAACCCATTTTAGGGATCCTGATATATGTACCCTGGCTGAAATGGTCAACTGTTACTTTAACTGACACTTCCAATTCAAAATAATGCTAAAAGACAACTTGAGCTTTTAAATAATTGAAAATTTAAATCATATATACTTGTCAGAATGATTTTGGAGAAAAACTATTCTTTTTCCTAAACTTCAACACTTCAACTATAAGTGAATTTCCACAGATGATAATGGGAAGCAGGTTTTCAAACTATAGTAAGACAAACTGGAAATACAAATGGAGAAAACTGCTTACTCATTTACTACCCTAAAGCAAGTGTTGACTCACAGAGGTAGACAGGTAAATCATCCATGGTTCTGCCTGCCACAAGCTTGCCATGGACATGTGTACAACCTGAAGATTCTAGGCAAAGGCTAGTGATATCAAAGAACAACTGCTTTTTGAAAGGCACCATGGCCCCCTTCCTGGCTTACCTGCACTCTAGAAACCAGTGGCTGCTCTCTGGGGGTTCAGAGAGCTATTCTGCAACTCCTTCAGTCACCCTAGCAGGTAAAGAGTGCAAAGGATCAGAGCTTAGGGCCAGACTTCTGAAATGCTTTTTGACTCCTATTTATTGTGACTAAAATCAGAGAAATCAGGAATAAAAATCTGGTACTCTGCATCTCTGGGCATATTTGAAATGTCAATTCTACTTTTGTCAGGTACTTCTAATAAATCAATTCACATGTGCTTTACTTTCTATCTGATCTTTAAAGTCATTTTACCAATTCACTTGTGAAAAAAATCTACATATTTTCACTTTATCAGAGATGTAGTCTCTGTATTCACAAAACAATAAAAATCAGAATAAAAAACAAGCAAACTTCAAAAATCATAAGGAAAATTTCTATCTTTGCTAATACAAATAACTCACGTAAATAACTCTTAGGCTCTACCAAGAATACTTATAAACAAACTGGAGGCTCTGTGGTAAAGAATCCGCCTGCCAATGTAGGAGACACGGTTCCATCCCTGGGGAATCCCACGGACAAAGGAGCCTGGGGGTGGGGTGGGGTGATGTACAGTCCATGGGGTTGCAAAGAGTCTGACACAACTTAGTGACTAACAACAAAACATAGTAATGATTTAACAACAAAACTGGAAGCATTCTAAAATGTCAGAATGCAGTTTTAATTTAACTCTCCTCAGTGGTCTGCAATGAATAAGAGATGTAGCAAAATGTTACATACATTAAAACATAACTAAACCCAGTAATCCTATGTGTGCCTGCTCAATCGCTTCAGTAGTGTCCGACTCTTTCGACCTCATGGAGCCCACCAGGCTCCTCTTGTCCATGGCATAGTCCAGCAAGAATACTGGAGTGGGTTGCCATGCCCTCCTCCAAGGGATCTTCCCAACCCAGGAAGTGAACCCATGTCTCCTGCATCTCCTGCATAGTAGGCAGATTCCTCGCCCACTGAACCACCTGGGAAGCCCAATTCTACGTGTAAATGCTTCCAAAAGCAAATTCACCAATAACATCACAGTTACTTTCATCAGTAAAATGGTATTCACTAGATAACCGACAGTTAAAGTTGCTCAGTCGTAGCTGACTCTTTGCGACCCCATGGACTGTAGCTCCCCCAGGTTCCTCTGTTCATGGTGATTCTCCAGGTAAAGATACTGGAGGGGGTTGCCAAGCCCTCATCCAGGGGATCTTCCCAATCCAGGATCAAACCCATGTCTCCTGCATTGCTGGAGGATTCTTTACCAATTGAGCCACCAGAGAAGCCCAGTAAATATTTATTTAATTTAACCTGTGAAACTATTCTTTAGTTACTTACGTTGTTTTCATACAAAACAACTGTTCTTAAACTTTCAGGAAGTATGAAACCTTTATGGAATTTCCCTAGAGAGATGTACAAAGAAAATTTTACAAATAACTTCAGGGTAAACAAACCCAAGTTAAGAACTCCTGATACAGAATCACACACTCATATGATGTACCTTAATTGCGTACTACTCAAATAGACAACATATTAGTCTTACCTAGGCTTCAGAGCCAACTGAAATACAATTTCAAGAAAAGAAAAACATTTAGTAACTTATGATTAACCTGGCTTGTTTAGAAAGGTTCACTTCTTCAACTGTTAAAAACTACAACAAACATGTGCTAAGTTTTTGATAAATCATTAACAACTCATTACTAATTTTGCTTTACGAACATTACAACTGGCTGATCAAGCTTAAAAAGATGCCATTTGCAGGGGACAAAGCAAAATAATCTTAACATTGTTGAACACTAGGAAGAAAATGGAAGGGGATCAGGTCAGTACCATTGGCCAGGGATGTGAAACACTGTTCAGAGATTGTCATGTATGACCATACAGCCTCAGACACCAAGGTGTTCATAACAGTAATCTGATCAATTTTAAGTAGAGAAGAAAAACAAATGTGATTTAAAAACAATTTTTATGACTATAATAATTATATGCATTTTCACTTATGGCTAGAGTAGGTTAAAACACAAACACTGTAAAAAAATTACCCTGGCACGTCCAGAAACAGAAATATCCCCTAATTATATATAGGAATGAATAAAATTACACTAAAAAATGATCTTTATAATGTGCTACTCATTTTTAAAAATCACTCTAAATGTGTTTTTATCACTTTAAATTCACACAGTAGGCCCTGTGGCATTAAACGATGCATAAACGAAGTCCCTATTCTAAAGAGGTGTCCAGTGCTCTGAGAATGGAAAGTGCAGCATAAGGGCACAAAAATGACAAATGATGACACCCCCATGCACACATCCCTCAAAAGAAACATTCATTTATTCTCTATGCCCTCTTAAAAACCTACTGCTGGGGTAAAAATTGTGTTTTGTGTCCAAAAGGAAACTATAAATTCACAACTTTAATAAATACCAAGATTAAAAACAAAAACAAAAACCTGTTCCAAAAACCTGTTCTAAATCTCATAAGATTTAATTGCTATAAAGTGAGTTAAAAAAAAACTTGAGAGGTAACAAAATAGAACTTAACAAGGAAAAAGGAGATATGCTTCCTGAACACAGCTTCTCTTTTAGAAACAATATTAATCTTAAATATTAATTGCTTTTACAAAATACAATTCTTTGCTGCTTCTATTTTGTTGATTGTATGAAGAAATTAAAATATTAAGTCCTTATGACTGGTAAAGGCACCAGTGTTTTTTCAAGCCATTTCTCTCCCATCAATGAAGTTCTAACCAAGTTTGACAATTCATAACTGATGTAATCAAATGTTTTTAATGTTTAATTAAAACATGAGATCTGAGGACTTGAATTTCAAAGGTTCTTTTTTCACCAAATGTCAAAGCTACGACATCTATAGATTTGACAGTTACTAAAGGTATACAGACTTCCCTCGTGGCTCAGCGGTGAAGTGTCTGCCTACAATGCGGGAGACCAGGGCTCGATCCCATGAGTCGGGAAGATCCCCTGGAGTGGCAACCCACTCCAGTACTCTTGCCTGGAAAATCCCATGGACGGAGGAGCCTGGTAGGCTACAGCCCATAGGGGTCACAAAGAGTTGGAGACTACTGAGCAACTTCACTTTCACCTTCAAAGGTATATAATGTAATTGCTACATATGTCCCAGGCTTTCTAAATTTTAGCATACTGACTGGGCCATATTCTGAAATGTCCAAACCAAGTTGTCAATGATTTCAAATTAATTTAGCAAATCCTCAATGGTGGCCTAATTACACATTTAGCACTGTGCTAGCAATGGAGGGCTCCAAACAAACATGGAATAAAAGGAACCATTCCTGCACATTTCTCGAAAAAGTGAAATGACTTTCACTTTTCTATTCTAGTTCAGAACTTGATATTAAAGAATGCAGCAAAGACCAGAGAGGAGCAACGAGGAATTTTCAGCATTTAAAAAAAAAAAAAAGTGAGTTATTTTCAATTAAAAGGCCTATCTCCCCTGCCGGTTAACAGCAGCATAATGCCTAAAGTTGATTTTGATGACACTATTTCTAAAAAGCAAAAAAAAAATTTTTCTCGTCCTCAATCTGTCTTCCTTTTTAAGGTCTTCTAACGCTCAGGCCATGATCAACTCTATCGAGTATTCTTGTTTTAAAATACACCAGGTGATTTTAAAACAAGAGGGTGGTAACTCTTCTTTGAAAACTACACACTTAAGTCTAGGCCCCGGGTGTCCTCCGGCACAGTCCCGACAGAGGACGGCGAGGAGCAGAGCCCACCTTCGGACAGTGTTTACCGCACCGGACACAGCCGAGAGCAGAAGCACTGATCCCGAACGGCGTGGAGAAAAGGGGCGAGCGCATTACGGGGCCCCAGTGGGGTCGCAGCGCCAGATGCCACCCCGGGAGCAGCATACGGGAGGGCAGGGTCGCTG
>NW_011495072.1:20614801-20648787 GCF_000754665.1 Bison bison bison
TGTGTAGGGAGCCCTCTGCCCTTCACTCGTTCAGGCCTCACCGCAACCCGGGGCGCTGGGGGGCCGTGATAGAGCCCTTAACCGAGGAAGAATTTTAAGTTTCTGAATGTTAGATACTCGAGGAAATACTGCTGATATACAGTTATACTGGAATTTCAACCAGGCGTCCTCAGCTATCAGGGCTGACTCCCGCTGTGTTCTGACAAACACTGGAACCGAAGGAGACGTTGAAATCGTTTTCCATAAATTGTGGGTAACTGAAAGAGTGGAGATAAAATGAGTTTTCATTTGGGTGGCACGGGCGGCGGCTGAGGGATACCGGGAGCTCTACTGAAGCAAGCCTATTTCCAGCAGCACCCTGGCCCCAGATGGGACCTTTTCTTTATTCCCTGCCAGTAAAAACTGATAGAACCTAGGGAGGAGAAGGGGACGACAGAGGATGAGATGGTTGGATGGCATCACCGACTCAGTGGACATGAGTTTGAGTAAACTCCGGGAGTTGGTGAACAGGGAAGCCTGGCGTGCTGCAGTCCGTGGGGTCGCAAAGAGTCAGACACGACTGAACTGAATTGAAGGCACCCTTTGTAGCCCACTACTTGTTTTACCCGGTTGTTTAAAAATCAATTTGACAGAAATTGCGAAAAAGGATAGCTATCACAAGTGGACTATGGACTTCAGATTAAAGTATCACGATGTTAAATTTGACTGTGGTGACTGTACTGTTATATAAAAGAATATTATTTTCCTTAAATATACACTGAAGTCTTAACGAGTGAAGGAATGTGATGCATGCTATGCTGCGTGTGTGCGTGCTAAGTCACTTTAGTCGTCTGGTTCTTTGAGACCAGTATGGACTGTAGTCCCACAGGCTCCTCTGTCCATGAGATTCTCCAGGCAAGAATGAGGTGGGCTGTCATGCCTCCAGGGAATCTTCGGATCCACTGATCGATCCTGGGTCTCATGTCTTCTGCACTGGCAGGTGGGTTCTTTACCACTAGTGCCACCTGGGAAGCCCGGTGATGCATGCTGCTGCTGCTGCTGCCAAGTCACTTCAGTCGTGTCCGATTCTGTGCAACCCCATAGACGGCAGCCCAACAAGCTCCCTCGTCCCTGGGATTCTCCAGGTAAGAACACTGGAGTGGGTTGCCATTTCCTTCTCCAATGCATGAAAGTGAAAAGTGAAAGCGAAGTCGCTCAGTCGTGTCCGACTTTTAGCGACCCCATGGACTGCAGCCTACCAGGCTCCTCCACCCATGGGATTTTCCAGGCAAGAGTACTGGAGTGGGATGCATGCTACCTACTCTTAAATAGTTAGGAGCTAACATGTGTGCACATATAAGGAGGTCTATACCAGCAAATTTGGAAAACTCAGCAGTGGCCACAGGACTGGAAAAAGTCAGTTTTCATTCCAAACCCAAAGAAAGGCAATGCCAAAGAATGCTCAAACTACCACACAATTGCACTCATCTCACATGGTAGTAAAGTAATGCTCAAAATTCTCCAAGCCAGGCTTCAGCAATACGTGAACCATGAACTTCCAGATGTTCAAGCAGGTTTTAGAAAAGGCAGAGGAACCAGAGATAAAATTGCCAACATCTGCTGGATCATGGAAAAAGCAAGAGAGTTCCAGAAAAACATCTATTTCTGCTTTATTGACTATGCCAAAGCCTTTGGCTGTGTGGATCACAATAAACTGTGGAAAATTCTGAAAGAGATGGGAATACCAGACCACCTGACCTGCCTCTTGAGAAACCTATATGCAGGTGAGGAAGCAACAGTTAGAACTGGACATGGAACAACAGACTGGTTCCAAATAGGGAAAGGAGTACGTCAAGGCTGTATATTGTCACCCTGCTCATTTAACTTATATGCAGAGTACATTATGAGAAACGCTGGGCTAGAGGAAGCACAAGCTGGAATCAAGACTTCTGGGAGAAATATCAATAACCTCAGATATGCAGATGACACCACCCTTATGGCAGAAAGTGAAGAACTAAAAAGCCTCTTGATGAAAGTCAAAGAGAGTGAAAGAGTTGGCGTAAAGCTCAACATTCAGAAAACGAAGATCATGGCATCTGGTCCCATCACTTCATGGGAAATAGATGGGGAAACAGTGGAAACAGTGTCAGACTTTATTTTGGGGGGCTCCAAAATCACTGCAGATGGTGACTGCAGCCATGAAATTAAAAGATGCTTACTCCTTGAAGAAAAGTTATGACCAACCTAGACAGCATATTGAAAAGCAGAGACATTACTTTGCCAACAAAGGTTCGTCTAGTCAAGGCTATGGTTTTTCCAGTGGTCATGTATGGATGTGAGAGTTGGACTGTGAAGAAGGCTGAGCACCAAAGAATTGATGCTTTTGAACTGTGGTGTTGGAGAAGACTCTTGAGAGTCCCTTGGACTGCAAGGAGATCCAACCAGTCCATTCTGAAGGAGATCAGCCCTGGGATTTCTTTGGAAGGAATGATGCTGAAGCTGAAACTCCAGTACTTTGGCCACCTCATGCGAAGAGTTGACTCATTGGAAAAGACTCTGATGCTGGGAGGGATTGGGGGCAGGAGGAGAAGGGGATGACAGAGGATGAGATGGCTGGATGGCATCACTGACTCGATGGACGTGAGTCTGAGTGAACTCTGGGAGTTGGTGATGGACAGGGAGGCCTGGCCTGCTGCCATTCATGGGGTCACAAAGAGTTGGACATGACTGAGGGACTGAACTGAACTGAACTGACTGATTCATAGGAGTTTCTTTTACCATTGACTGGCTTGATCTCCTTGCAGTCCAAGGGAATCTTGAGAATCTTCTCCAACACCACAGTTCCAAAAGCATCAGTTTTTCTGTGTTCAACTTTATGGTCCAATTCTCACATCCATACATTTGACTACTGGAAAAACCATAGCTTTGACTAGATGAACCTTTGTTGGCAAAGTAATACTTAGGTCATAAAAGGCTCTGCATCTTCCTACTGCTGCTGCTGCTAAGTCGCTTCAGTTGTGTCCAACTCTGTGCAACCCCATGGACGGCAGCCCACCAGGCTCCCCCGTCCCTGGGATTCTCCAGGTAAGAACACTGGAGCGGGTTGCCATTTCCTTCTCCAATGCATGAAAGTGAAAAGTGAAAGTGAAGTCACTCAGCTGTGTCCAACTCTTAGCGACCCCATGGACTGCAGCCTACCAGACTCCTCCATCCATGGGATTTTCCAGGCAAGAGTACTGGAGTGGGGTGCCATTGCCTTCTCCGATCTTCCTGCTAGCTCTTTTTCATTCACTCAGAACACAAGTTTAGTGGAAACCAGCTGCCATGTCATGAAGACACTTAAGCAGCCT
This sequence comes from Bison bison bison, assembly GCF_000754665.1. Taxonomy (NCBI): domain Eukaryota; kingdom Metazoa; phylum Chordata; class Mammalia; order Artiodactyla; family Bovidae; genus Bison; species Bison bison. The sequence continues at coordinate 20,618,131 of NW_011495072.1, forward strand.
GTAGGGACATCCTGGTATCCAGGAACTGAGGCCCCCTATCAACAGATACGTGACTGAGTCATCTTGGAGCCATTCCTCCAGTCCTGATCAAGGCTTTGACTGACAGCAGCCCCTGCCAGTCAGTCCTAAAGGAAATCAACCCTTAATATCCATTAAAAGGAATGATGCTGAAGCTGAAGTTGCAGCTGCAATACCTTAGCCACCTGATGTGAAGAGCCGACTCACTGGAAAAGACCCTGATGCTGGGAAAGGTTGAGGACAGGAGAACGTGGTGGCAGAAGATGAGATGGCTGGATGGCATCACTGACTCAATGGACATGAGTCTGAGCAAACTCCAGGAGACTGTGAAGGACAGGGAAGCCTGGCATGCTGCAGTCCATGGGGTCACAAAGAGTCAGACAGGACTGAGTGACAGAACAATAAGAACCCCTGCCAGCATCCTGACTGACTTCAGGAAACCCTGAGCTAGGACCACCCAGCTTAGCCACTCCCAGTTTCCTGACTCTCAGAAACTGTAAGATAAAAAAGTACTTGTTTTAAGCCACTAAACCTTGGGGTAATTTGGTCCACTGCTATAGATAACTAATACACAGGGTAAAGGGAATGTGCGTTGTTGGTACTATTATTGCAACTTTTCTGTAAGCTTAAATTTGATTGAATTTTCCTTTCTATTTTAATAACTGACTAGAAATAGAAAGCAAATCAATTTCCATGGAAGGAAGAAGAAAGGCATTTTAGCTTGATTATTCAAGTTATGTGTTACTACAATAAGTAAACTCAACATTTGTTTTAAAATGTTCTCTTATGGAAATTGACATGAAACTTTAGAGAAAGTAAGATGAGAAAGATTTCATAATTTAAATACCTAGAAGCTTGTTTTGGATGAATGAAGAAGCCTGGTAAGACCATGATTTGTGTGGTTACTCTTTATTAAAATCATCCTTCATCCAGCTGTACCAGTTTTATCATCCTAAGAACTGATTCAGTCATTCAAAAAATATTTGAGTACCTCTGTTTGTCACTCTTTTACTAGACACTGGAGATACATTGATGAATGACATGGTATTTATCTGCATAGAGCTTAATTATACTGGGGGACAGGCTATAAAACAAACACAAAAGGAAGATAATTTCAAATTGTAGTAAGTGCTGTTGTTAAAAAAAAAAAAGGTAATAAAATTTCACACACACTGAATGTCCAGAATGTCCCAGGCATTGTGCTAGAGGAGCTGCAATAGTCAACATGAGAGATGAGTCTTGTTCTACCAGACTTATTGTGAATATATAATTCTTGGGTCATGGTGATTTGGGTCATGAAGATTCAGACTTTACATTGAGAGGCTGACATGTCAGTTAGGGTTCTCTGGTGATAGTCAACAGTAACTAGCATTAGCTAACATATGCAAAAAGGAACGATTTGAAAGGATATTAAAGTTCCCAAAATTAATTGGAAAGTCAAGAATCAGACTTGAAAACAGGCAAAAACCTATGTTTGAAAGTTCCTTAGAACCTTTCATGAGAGAAATCCCTGGTAAAGAACAGCAACTGGCTGCAGCTAAATATTCCTAAAGAAACAAGACTGTGTTACAGAATCCAACCCCCTAAAGTGAAAGTGAAGTCAAAAAAGTGAAGTTAAGTGAAAGTGAAGTCACTCAGACTCTGCAACCCCATGGACTGTACAGTACCAGGCTCCTCTGTCCATGGGATTCTCTACGCAAGAATAGTGGAGTGGGTTCCAATTTCCTTCTCCAACCCTCTAAATGTGCCCTGTATTAAAGAAATTGCATTTTGTCATGTGAAAAGAAGAGGGCCTCCTTAACTATGAAACAGTCACCTTGCTTCTGTAGAATTACCTGTTCTTGCAGACTTAAGAAAATCCTGTTTCATCAAGAACAAAAAAAGCCACCAAAGCCCCACCCCATAAAAGCCTATTCTTAAAAAAAAAAAGAGAAAATGACAACTTTTCAGTTAATAGAAAATACTACCCTCTAGAAAATATGAAACAGAGGAAAAGTATGTATATCACTCCAATATGAATTAAATATCATTAAATAATCTTTCATATTGCAGATGTGAAAGAATTGAGTTAAAAATTCAATAGGAAGATGAGACTTGAGCAAACTCAGGCAATATACTGAAAAAATAAAATCATCCAAAGTGTGAAACCTAAATTACAGGGTTTCTAAAAACATGAAAGTAAGAAATATGGAGGAGAGGAATACAGTCAGCTATGAAGAAAAATAGAGAAAAAAAGGATCAGAAAATGACATGGAAAAAATTACTTGGGCCTCCAGGAAAACAACCACAACAAACAAAAGCATTTTTTCCAAAGGGGGAAAAAAATCAAATGGTGCCAGACTTCTTGAAAATAACACCAAGCAACACAACAATGGAACAACATTTAAAAAAAACTCAAGGAAACATAGTGTAAGCCAAAGATCTTATAGTATGTCAAGCTATACTTAGAATGTCTAGGCTCTAGAAAGTTTAAACATGCTAGAACCTGAGGAATATTATACTTACAAGCCCTCCTTGAGTACTTAACTAGAAAAACTTCATCCAGTTTCAAAGAGTTGATTTGGGAGCCTTAGGCTAAAGTATTGAAGAGTATTAAATGTACTTAAATATGTTTAAGTACATTAAATATATTTATAAAGTATATTAGTATACTATTGAATTTTATAACAAATACATAAACTAGGATGAGAAAATAGTGTGTAAATGTTTTATGTTCTAAAAATTTCAAATAGAAATAAGGCAACTAAGTAAATATGGGAAGATGGGAGAAAGGAGTAGAATAAGTTTGTTGGTTGTCACAAAGGCAATTAGATGGGAGTCAAAGTATATCATCTAAAACAGCAAAGGGTCTGCCCTGGTGGTCTGGTGGCTAAGTCTCCACCTTCCATTGCAGGGGGCTTGAGTTCCATCCCTGGCTGGGGAACTAAGATCTCACATGTTCTGTGGTGTGGCCAAAAAAATAAATACATAGGATGACAAACAATAGTAAAAGCTTGGAAAAGCAAAAAGGGGTCTTTTACAGCATTACATAAAATGTTATCAGTATAAATGTAAACCATTAGAACATAAAAACCTTTTATGTTCTAAAGATAAAAAGAAATTTTAAAAGCAAGGAACACTCCACATAGTGAAAGAAACACAGTAAATACAGAAATATATACATTCATTTATTTTTTAAAAGAAACATAGGAAAGATAAACTAGCAACTAATGAAAATAATTACCTATAAGAGGTGGTTAGGAATGGAGTAGAAGCACAGGCATGACAGCTAGGTTACTCTGAGTGTACTTTTTACATAATTTAACTTTGAGCCATGTAAATGCTTCACATTCAAAAACCATAAAAATTTGAAACAAATACAAAATTGAATACAAACAAAAATAAATGAAATTAGTTATATCACATTGATAACATAACTATGTAGAGAAAAGAGTAATTTCCATTAACTTTTGAACACTGTACTCTGACTACACTTTCTTAGTGGGCTATTATTCTAAGGACAGAGAACTGCAGAGATCTTAAATTTTATTTTGTATGTTTACCATTAGTAATACTGATATTGTAGTGCTGAAACATAAGCTATAAGTAAAGCATATAAGCAATTATGGGCTTCCCTGGTAGCTCAGCCGGTAAAGAATCTGTCTGCAATGCAGGGGACCCCGGTTCAACTCCTGGGTTGAAAACTCCCCTGGTGAAGGGAATGGCTACCCATTCCAGTATTCCTGCCTGGAGAATCCCATGAATAGAGGAACCCGAATGTCTATAGTCCATGGGGTCACAAAGAGTCGGACACAACTGAGTAACTAAGCACAGCATACAGCACAAGGAAATACATTTTTACTCAAAACCATTATTTGCACTGCAAGAGAAAAGAGAGGAAAATATAAAATAATAAAAAAGCCTGTAATGCTTAATTGTAAACATCAATTTGAATTTATGAATTCTTAAAAGTGTTATTTCCTAGCTATGCCCACTGAAATATGGCCCAGAAGCAAATGGGAGTTAAAATTTCATTTCCCCCGAAAAGGAATAGATATTCCCTAGGTTGGGAACATGACGAGTATGAGGCACGTCTGGGACATGTTATACCTGAAGAAAGGAAGAATTCAAAGACTAATGCGGTCAAGTCTAAAAGATACAGAAGCTAGTTTACAGTGACTTACACTGGCTACTGGCTCACAATAGGAACATCAAAAAGAACTATGATGTAACTGACTATAATACACTGAAGAACAAAAACATTGATTCTTGAAAAAAAGAGAGAGAGGACTTTGGGAAAAAGGAAGGAGGGAAAATAGTCTTTTTAAAATAGAGAACAAACTAATAAATGTAAAAGAAAATTAGAGAACTAAAAATTTTAAACCATCATTTTGCACCTCAATGTGATAAATGATTCAATTAAGATCATCATTTGATGCTAGAGACATTAAATAAAAGGCTGTTAGAAAAAAGAACATTCTCATGGTGCCAAAATATTACCATAAAGAATACTATTACTAAAGGGAGAAAAATGACCTTTACAATGGAAAGATCTGTTAGTCATAATCTTAACTGAACAATTATCATCAATAATGAGACAATCCAGAATTGCTTGTCTTCTGATATGATACAATATAAAACCTATAAGATAATCCATGAAATGCTCTTTCAAAAAACATTTAACCTGAATTTAATCAAACCTATAGACTTCCAGTTCAAAGGAAATGCAAATAAAGAAAACAAATCAAGTATATAGACAGATGAAGGATAATGTCAAGTAATAGATTATTCAAAAAGTCACGACAGGGGAAAAAAAGCTATCAGGGTATGAGGAAGTCTCTTCCAGGCTAAAAGAGACAATCAAATAGAAAGTATGAACCTTAATTGAATAGATCACAAGAAAAACCCTATAAAAGTTCATTTTTGAGACAATTGGAAATATCTGAGTATGAATATAGATGGTACAATCAATTTAATATTTCTTAAGTGTGACAATGGGATTGAATTTAATTAGAAAAAATGTCCTTATTTTAGGAGTAAAGTGTCCTGATAATGCTAGTATGCAAAATGTTAATAATTGTTGAGTTCAGGTGGAAGGCAAATGGGCATACCATGATTTCAACTTTTATATACTCAAACATTATTTTTTAATGAGAAGTGGAGGAAAATTTCAGAGAAGGCAATGGCACCCCATTCCAGTACTCTTGCCTGGCAAATTCCATGGACAGAAGAGCCTGGTAGGCTGCAGTCCATGGGCTCGCTAGGAGTGGGCTCACTAGGAGTCGGACACGACTGAGCGACTTCACTTTCACTTTCACGCGTTGGAGAAGGAAATGGCAACCCACTCCAGTGTTCTTGCCTGGAGAATCCCAGGGACAGGGGAGCCTGATGGGCTTCCGTCTATGGGGTCGCATAGAGTCGGCCACTACTGAATCGACTTAGCAGCAGCAGCAGAATGAAAATTTAAATAGGAAAAAAAAAAAGGTCTTTAACAATGCTTACTTTGTGAGTGCCTAAAGATAACCCAGGGCTTCACTGGTGGCTCAGATGGTAAAGAATTTGCCTGCAATGCAGGATACCGGGGTTCAAAACCTAGTGGAGGTGATGGAATTCCAGTTGAGCTATTTAAAATCCTAAAACATGATGCTGTGAAAGTGCTGCACTCAGTATGTCAGCAAATTTAGAAAATAGCAGTGACCACAGGACTGGAAAAGGTCAGTTTTCATGCCAATCCCAAAGAAACACAATGCCAAAGAAAGCTCAACTACCGTACATTTGCACTCATTTCACATGCTAAACTCAAAATCCTTCAAGTTAGGATTCAGCAGTATGTGAAGTAAAAACTTTCAGATGTACAAGTTAGCTTTAGAAAAGGCAGAGAAACGGGATATCAAATTGCCAACATCCACTGGATCAGAGAAAGCAAGGAAATTCCACAAAAACTTCTGCTTCACTGACTAGTGACAGCCTGAAAGCCTTTGACTGTGGATCACAACAAATTGTGGAAAATTCCTAAAGAGATGGGAATACCAGACCACCTTATCTGCCTCCTGAGAAGCCTGTATGCTAGTTAAGAAGCAACAGTTAGAACCTTATATGGAACAACAGACTGGTTCAAAATTGGGAAAGGAGTAAGACAAGGCTGTATATTGTCACCCTACTTATTTAACTTATATGCAGAGTACATCGTGCGAAATGCTGTGCTGGATGAATCACAAACTGGAATCAAGATTGCCCAGAGAAATATCAACAACCTCAAATACGCAGTTGATACCACTCTAATGACAGAGGGGCTTCCCTGGTTAGAGTCTGCCTGGAACGCGGGAGACCCGGGTTAGATCCCTGGGTCGGGAAGATTCCCCTGGGGAAGGAAATGGCAACCCACTCCAGTACTCTTGCCTGGAGAATCCCATGGACGGAGGAGCCTGGTAGGCTACAGTCCATGGGGTCGCAAAGAGTCGGTCATGACTGAGCAACTTCACTTCACTTTAACAACAGAAAGCAAAGAGAAACTAAAGAGCCTCTTGATGAAAGTGAAAGAGGAGAGTGAAAAAGCTGTATTAAAACTCAACATTCAAAAAACTAAGATCATGGCATCTGGTCCCATCACTTCATGGCAAATAAAAGGTGAAAAGTGGAAGCAGTGACAGATTTTACTTTCTTGGGCTCCAAAATCACTGTGGCTGGTGATGCAGCCATGAAATTAAAATTTGCTTGCTCTTTTGAAGAAAAGCTATGACAAACCTAGACAGCATATTAAAAAGCAGAGACATCACTTTTCTGACAAAAGCCTGTATAGTCAAAGCTATGGTTTTTCCAGTAGTCACGTATGGATGTGAGAGTTGGACCATAAAGAAGGCTGAGTGCCAAAGAATTGATGCTTTTGAACTGTGGTGCTAGAGAAGACTCTTGAGAGTCCCTTGGACAGAAAGGAGATCAAACTAGTCAATTCTAAAGGAAATCAATCATGAATATTCACTGGAAGGACTGATGCTGAAACTTCTATACTTTGGCCACCTGATGCCAAGAGCCAACTCATTGGAAAAGACCCTGATGCTGGGAAAAGTGAAGTCGCTCAGTCATGTCTGACTCTTTGTGACCCAATACTGGGAAAGATTGAAGGCAAAAGAAGAGAGTGGCAGAGGATGAGATGGTTAGATAGCATCAGCATCACTGACTCAATGGACATGAATTTGAGCAAACTCCAGGAGATGGTGAAGGACAGGGAAGCCTGGTGCACTGTAGTCCACCAGGCTGCAGAGTTGGACATGACTTAGTAGTGACTGATGAACAACAAAAAGGTAATGGATACAAAGTAATGGAAATTTGGGGCATTGTGTGTGTATATATATATATATAGAGAGAGAGAGAGAGAGAGAGAGAGAGAGAGTTGTTGTTTAGTCAGTAAGTTATGTCCAACTCTTTTGCGACCCCATGGACTGCAGCCTACTAGGCTCTTCTGTCCATGGGATTCTTCAGGCAAGTATACTGGAGTGGGTTGCCATTTCTCTCTCCAGGAGATTTTCCCAACCCAGGGATCGGACCTGCTTCTCCTGCATTGACAGGCAGATTCTTAGGGAAGACTATAAAACATCCAAAGCAAGCTTGAGACTTAAAATTTTAGAATTCATAGCAGTATTTTAAAAGTCATAAAATGAAGCATAAACTCACTTGATTTTCTGTAATCCTATCATCACCCAAGAACCATTACTGTTGTTATAATATTTAAAATGTATTGAAGCACCTTGCATATATTAGAAAAAAGCGCTTAGTGTAATTTTTAATGGCTGTATTTACTATCCAAGCAGAATAAAGTAAAATGAAACATAATAAAACTTCAGCCTAAGGAGAAAACTTAAATCCCCAATTATTAGAAATTGTGTTTTTTTATATACAATGTCTTTTAAGAAACAGCAAACACATAAACCCACATCCACAGATTTTGTTTAAAATATATAAGTAAAGTCTGATTTAACACATTTAATTAAACCTTTTAATACTCTACGTTTAAAATACATCTTAACAAGAGTGCATTTTCAGATTACCCCAAAACACTGTAACAGCATTCATTATTCTTTTAAATCCTTAGTGAGTTTAAGTTAAAAAAAAAAGATGAAAGTGTATATCTCAGGTAAACTATTTTCAAAGGAATATCATTACTGTTCATTTTAAAGAAGTTATTTTAACATATCAGAGACCCTAAATAAGTAAACAGAAATAAATGCAAAAATGAAAAAACCTGGTTAGATCTAATGAGGTTTGATACTTAACACCAGTAAAGGATGACTGGAAATGTGGAGCTATCAGTTAACAGTGAAGGTCTATTATGAGCCATCCTAGCAATTGATACCAATTTTATTCTATGAACTCCTCCTCAGAGTAGTGATGCCTAATGGTAATTTAAAATTAGCTCAGGAAACACCCTTCTAGTTGCTAGATGGGATGCTGTTCAATTCAATTGCCAAAAAAGCCAATTAGATCTTAAAAATAAATATATAAATAAAATTAGCTCAAAACTGTACATAAATATACAGCATAGGTTAAAATTTACACATTTTTAAATTTGTCTTTTAATTATCCCAACATTTAATAAAATTGTCATTAAACATCAGAACTGAAAACTAAATAAAAAATACAAGTGCTACTTAGTACTGTATCTGATTGTTTTTCTACCCTTTAGTCGTATGTTCAGAAGCATCTGACAAAATTTCTGAAATTAAAAATGACAATGTGTGTAAGTCTTTATGGGCTTCGCTGGTGGAGCTCATGGTAAAGAACCCACCTACCACTGCAGATGTAAGAGACACAGGTTCGATCGCTAGGTTGGGAGGAATGCTTGGAGGAGGGCATGGCAACCCACTCCAGTATTCTTGCCTGGAGAATCTCACGAACAGAGGAGCCTGGTAAGCTACAGTCCACAGGGTTGCAAGAGTCGGACATGACTGAAGAGACTTAGCATGCAGCATGCACAATCTCTATAAACAATTGTCATTGCTTGTGTCATTCTCATCAATTCAGAAAAATGTATATTAGTGATGAATGGTAAGGAATCTGGTCTTACCCCAAAAAAGTTCTGGCCTACATCCTCAGGAGGTCCCAGTAGGAGAAGTGTCTTTATTATTCATGTTGGGCTCCTCAAATTACATAAGCTAATTTATGCTAACATGAGACTCTGGTATCTGAGGTCTGCTAGTTCTCCAGGGAGGATCAGGGCTGGAGAGTGAGTTCAACTATGTGATCAAAGAATCAATCAAGCATGCCAAATAATAAAACTTTGGTAAAAATATGAAAACCAAAGCATGGGTGAATTTTCCCAGTTGGCAGTACTCTGCATGGAGTATCACAGATTTTAGCTTGGAGTATATATACAACATTGTCCAAGGCTTCACCAGGAATGGACAACTGGAAAGGATGACTAGAATTTAGACCCCTCCTTATCTCTGTCCAGTGTTCTCTTCCTTTGTCTGGTTCTAATTTGTATCCTTTCTCTGGAATAACTATGATTGTGAATATAATAGCTTTCAGTGAGTTCTGTCTTTCCAGTGAATTATTGGACCTAGGTGAATTTGGGAAACCTCTGAATTTATAGTCACCAAGATGCTCTACAATAGTAGAATTTCAAATCTTCGGGATTTGAGGTCAGTTTATTTCCTCTGATATTTTCTCTTCTAGAATATGTAGGTAATCAATCCTGCTTTGGAAAAAATTCTCTTTAAGAACAATAAAGACAATTATGATTACTAATACTGGTCACTATCTGAATCTGCCGAATAGCAGTGGTATCTGTAAGGTTTAGATTATGAAACATATTTGCATAGCATAGGATTCAAGAATTTTGATATACTTTCAATAGAAGTATTCCAATACAAATATAAAGATTTTCAGTTGGTGCTTCTCATGTAGTTAGAACTCCACACTTCCATTGCAGGAGGCATAGGTTTGATCCCTGGTTGGGGAACTAAGATCCTGCAAGCCATGCAACACAGCCAAAAAAATAAATTATGAAGAAAACATATACCAATTACTGTAATCTCTTAATTTTGACGCTATCAAAAGAGATAATTTGTTTAAAGCAAAAAGTTTTAGACTGTTATAATCATACAGGTAGAGAAATTCTAACTAGTTTAAATAAGATCCAGTCTTTCACGCTAGAGCAAAGTAAAAAGGAAGAGCACAGTAAAAAGGAAGGTAACCAGAGAGGTAGGAAAGGCCTCAGGGAGTCATTTTTGATATATGGAAAGACTAATTCATGGTTAAGTCAGACACAGGTGAATAGGAAAACAAGGAAATATAGCAAAAAATTTACATAGTTATGAAAATAATCTATTTTCAGAAATCTAGAGAATAGAAAATAACTGGATACCAAAAAATGACAAAGAGAAATTTATCAATTAAAAAGCCATTTAAACAAAAGACCAATTTATACATTCTTTTGAATTATGTCCATAAAAGATTTAAATATACAAATCACAACCCCAAACCCAAAAGAATCTTTTTAAACAAATGAAATACATATAATGACAAATTCGGAATCCAAGTCATTTAAAAAATATTTTAAAAATCACAGTAAATTATATCTTATAATAAGAAAAAAATCAAAATGAGAGTTATATACAATTGTTAAAGTTTCAAAAGTTCAATGATGGAGCAATGGTACCATAATTTCTTTAAATAAATTCTATTTACTAATATTTATACAATATACCTATTTCAATATTCTGATAATGAATTTAAATAGCAAATGTTGAAACAATGAAAACATTGAATTATAGTTATTCTTCAAACATCCTAATTTTGCCTATGTGTCCAAAATTGTGAATTACAGTAATATCCTCAAGAAAAGCCAGGTATTTGGTAAAGCAAGGCACACAGGACCAGATTTTGATAAAGGTGCTTTTCCTTTGGTCCTATAAGTACTTTAAATATGCTACATATCTGGGAGATTCTTAAGATGACTTTCAATATAGCATAAATAACTTTTATAAACTTTTTATCATGTAGAGCATACATTCACATGTAATTAAATATTATAACAATGAATGCGTAAATACAATGAGTGATGCTAAACCCTGTTTTTAAATACAAAACTCAGATGAGTGACTATACAATGACAATGTTAAAGTTTAATAATCTGATATGTAGGAAAAGTTTATCAGTTCTTACAAATAGTCTTATTATACTAGGTCTACTAAGCACAAAGTCTATTAGTTTCCACTCAGATTCTGTCTCCTTGGAATATAGATTAAATCTCAAATCACCTTTCCTTCTATGAAACTGTGACATTCAATATAAATAGATGTAAACATTCAAGTTTTGCATGTCTAAACTACATTTTCCACTGTAAAAGTAGTCTACGACCTCTCTAAAAATCACTTATTAAAGAATTGGTAATATTACTGTGTTGATTACATCTATATGTTGCATTTCAAGCTTTTCTTCCAAAATACCATAGTTTTAAAGTTTTATAGAACTATCAACTGGCACTCTTCTCCCATGCATTAGCACGTTTCTTTAAAATGAACAAAGTTGTTGACAGATAAATGTAAACTTTAAAAAGTATAAGAATTTAAATAATCAAGGAATCATCATTATAGAAGGTTGACATGATAAGGCTTTTGGAAGTCATCAAAACACACACCACACACAGAAGAAAATGGCATTATGTGTACATATGATGTGATCTAGGAAACGGGTCCACTGTTTCAAATATGGTTATTTCTTTATGAATCAAAAACTTTAGACTATACAACCAATTCTCTATTCCAACCTACTAGAAAAGCAAAATATAAATTATGCTTGTCTAATAAAAGTTTGCTTTGAGAATATACTTTAGACTATTTTGCCCATTCTCCGAACTCTTGACTACATTTTATAAACTTTGGAGGGAATCTTGAAAATTGTGTTATTTTGGGGTACCTGAAAATATATTTCCACTATAACTAACATGTCTGATGTCCAATAATTTGCTTGTATCATTTTTTGAAGTGTTAAAATTGGGAGAGACTAAACTTGAATTCACAATTAATGATGAATGCATACCAGATTAATACATAAGTACCCAACACTTCAGTGTAAGCTGAACATAAATCTTTATATTTAGTCTTGAATTCTCTGCATTACAGGTTTTAGATTTCTCTTAGCATTAAGTAGTAAATGTAAATGTGAATGTTGTCAGAGTCTAAAAACACCATTCTCAAATTGTAGTAAAGTTATTTAATAAATACTCTAAAAAGTAGTCACTGAAAAATCTAAGTCAGAGTTCCAGAAAGTTTGCTTGGTACCAATTTGGAATTACCAGCAAATTAATGTAAAAATACTTTGTAATTTTAAGCATTTTAAAAAACTCTATATGGAATATATTAGGCCTGTGTCTTGTTGAGACTAGGTTTGTCTCAGCAAAGTAACATAGCCAGTCCTAATTAGCCGAGACAAGCCAACAGATTGTAACATAGTATTTTCAGCCAAATTTAAACAAAATTCATTAGAATTATATAAAAATATTTATTTTTTACAGTTTTTATACAATTAGAACAAGAGACTTTTTAAAAATACATAATGCATGAAGGAAAAAATAAAGTATAATACTTCTATACACAATAGGTAATTCTGTCTCTAGTCAACAATAAATTAAACCCCTATTTCAATTTTAGAAAGTAATTGTGCCCACCAATTCATTTGATCATTTCTGCTATATTTTCTCTCCCTGAACCATAACTCATGTAATTTGCAATCTCAACTCCAGTGCTAATCAAATGGAAAAGAAATGGAAAATAAACCACTACTATAAAGCAAAGTTGTGGCTCTTTCTTGGCAGCTTTTGTAAGGTCACAAAAAGGGAGTTCAGAATTTGGTTGCCTCTCTCAGACATTTGATCAGAACATTCCTAGGAATGGTGGGTTTATGAGAGGCCTAGAAAGTTCTTCTGAACACTCTGAATTTATAGTTATAGTGCCATTTAAAGTATATCATGGCAATCTGGAATGTCTAAGTCATTCTGGTCTCGATTTATTCATGTATATACTATTATATATTTGGTTGTTTTGTCATCAGTTATAGATCAGTGAATAAAATGGTCATCTAAAAATGCTCTAGTTGTGTAGAGTATATGCTTTGATAGTTTAAAATTCTCCAAATGGAGACATTAGACAATAATTATTATTTTAAATTATTAAATGAGTATTTAACCCCTTTAAATTACATTTTAAAACTTTAATGGAAATTAACACAGAGAGAAATTTATTTTAAAGTAATAGTAAGGATTTATCCAATTTACAGAAAAGAAATACAATTAAGAGATAAAGAACAAAACTCCATTAATGTAAAAGTCACTGGCTACTATCTAGCACAGGAACAAATGGATTGCATTCAGCAGTTTCAAAGCACTAAAAAGATCTTAAAGTTTAGATGGACAAAACAGATGTGTATATTTCTTTATATTAAATTTAAGTATGAATTTTTTTCTCTGACAGATCAGACCCAGAAAGTTACTTTATCAACTTTTATGCATTTGAACATTTGCAACATATAGCAATCCTTTGTTTAGTAATCTTCTGTATAAATATAAAAATCTGAGATATGTGAAAATGGTTTTCAAATCATACTATTTCTTCACAGCTTTATAGATAATTATAATGTTCAAACTTTGAATATCCATGTTATTTGATATATCTGTACAGAAAGAATAAGATAAAAAACATTTAATAAAATTAAATATATATGATTTGCAAAATTGTTGTCTGACACTTGCTGTGTGCAGTTTCAAAGAGTGCATAGGATATTTCTGCAGCAATCAAAAACATAATATCTTTTAAAAAACTCAAATTTTAAATTTCCTCTAGTAATTATTCTAATCCCTGGAAATGTTCAAGTTTTGATTTTTAGATGCAATAGGCATTTTGTTACATATATGTATATTTTATCCTTAAACTTTTATATTTTCAAACCATTTGAACATTATGATCAGATTCAGCATGATGATTTTCTCTTAGAATCTGTAGAAGTCCTCTGTGCAGCATTAATATTGAGATTCCCAGTGCACCACTGTGAAAAACCAGGTAAGTTACCACTATGCTTTAGTGGGATTTCCTGCAGGTTTGGGATCATAACCATATAGGAAAGTAGCTGTTATTACAAGGATGGCTCCAAGGAAAAAGACACTAAATAGATGAAGAAAAAATGAAGAAGAGAAAATCAGATTAAAAACAACACAAATTATATTTCTTTACTATAAAACACAAATATAATTTGGGAAAAAATGCTCCAGTAACATGGCTAACAAATACTAAGTGGCTACTAGGTTCCAGATATTCAGCTGGGTGTTTTACATGCATTATCTCATTTAGTTCTCAAACAACTTTATGAAGAAGGACTAGCATTGCCCTCATTTGTTAATATAAGAAGAAACAGGTTTAGAGAATTTAAATAATTGTCTTAAAGTCCCACAGCTTGAAGCAGAAAATGGGATTCAAACTTGGGTATATCTGACTCTAGAGCCAAACCTGCACTTCCATCCACTGTGCTATATATACTGTAGTCTCCCAAAATAAGTATGTATAAAATGTTGTGTTTCATCTTTTTTTAAAACCTTTTTTAAAAACTGTAGTTAATTTATAATGTTTTGTTAGTTTGGGGTATACAGCAGTTATTCCGTTAGACATGTATGTGTATATAAAGTATTTCATTTTAGTATGCTTTTTGCCTATAATACATTGAAGACTAACAGATTTCGATTTTTTAACAAAATTTGAAAATATGCAGGGAAAACTGCACTCTTTTCAAACCAAAGTAAAGTTCAGTTTAAAGTCAAAGGTATTAATAAATAAAACTCAGGACTAATTTTTACAGTAGTAGTGTTAGTTGCTCATTCATGTCTGACCATTTGCAACCCCACAGACTGAAGCCCACCAGGCTCCTCTGTCCATGGTATTCTCCAGGCAAGAATACTGGAGTGGACTGCCATTCCCTTCTCTGGAGGATCTTCCCAACTCAGGGACTGAACCCGGGTCTCCTGCATTGCAAGAAGATTCTTTACTATCTGAGCTACAAGGAAGATCAGTTTTTATAGGATGCTTTAAAAAAGGAAATTAGATTAAGTGCAAGAAGACTTGTTTTTTTCTTCATCTATCCACATATATATAATATACCTTATTATAAACTAGAAATGAATAGAAACTGGTACTGGAACTTAAACTGAATATAAACTAGAATATCAATCTTAACTTTTAACGTGTATATTCTTTGAAGTGCTGTTACAGGGATATGAATTAGTCTTGTTTTTAAAGTTTTATTAACAGTTATGATTTAAAGGCCCTTCATAATACAGTCCTTGCAGTCTTATCTCCCACACTCCACCCAACCCCCTCCAGGGAACACAACATGCCTTTCGGGACACTGTCTTTGTAGATGTTATTCCTCTGCCTGCAACGTCCCTCCCAAGAAAACTGCTTATTGATAACAACTCAGGTCTAAAGTCTCTAAGACTAACTTCCCCAAGCAAAGTTACTCTATGGTGACACTTTATCACACTATAGTAAATAATATGATATTTACATTCTGCTCCTCTGTTCAACCATGTGTTCCTCACTCATCATTATATTCTAAGAACCTAGCATATATAGGGAGCTTAGTCACTACCTGTTATGATACGTCTAGTGTTGACTTGCTGCAGATGGGCAACTTTTCAAAAGCCTTGAATACAGGTATATGTAGACAATTAAGAGAACATAATACTTCCTACAATGTATCCTAAAGAAAATTACTACCACAGGAATATTTGGTTAACTACTTAGACTCTGACTGAGCACTTTCTTGGTCAATCATAATGAGCTTTTCCTAGCTTTCCAGAAACCTGGAATTGTATAAAATCACATGCTCAGTTGGAAAGTTGTCTGATCCACTTTCTAGGAATCCATTCTATGATATCTCTAACAGGATCTACTAGAATATCTATTACTATCAGGAAACCCCTGCTTTCCCAATCCAGCTATTTTTAGATGGTTCTGAGAGAAAAAAATTTTAAGGAAGAAGCTGCCAGAATTTAATACTTAAAGGATTTGCACCCCCTCTTTCTAATGGATTGTATATGTACTTCCATTGCTGCATTGATCATAGTTATAATTTATTCTGTTTCTCCGATCACTGAGACCTCCTTGAAGATAGAAAATCATACCTTATTCATGCATTCCTATTTCTCTAGGATCTTCTAGTACACTGACAGACACATAGTGGAAGCAATAAATTTTTGATAAAAGAATGCTGCTGCTGCTAAGTTGCTTCAGTTGTGTCTGACTCTGTGCTACCTCATAGACCGCAGCCCACCAGGCTTCCCTGTCCCTGGGATTCTCCAGGCAAGAACACTGGAGTGGGTTGCCATTTCCTTCTCCAATGCATGAAAGTGAAAAGTGAAAGTGAAGTCGTTCAATTGTGTTCAACTCTAGCGACCCCATGGACTGCAGCCTACCAGGCTCCTCCGTCCATGGGATTTTCTAGGCAAAAGTACTGGAGTGGGGTGCCATTGCCTTCTCCAAATAAAAGAATAAGCAAGTCTAAATATAAGGATGGTAACACCAATAAGCAAAAAATGAGCACCTAAAAACAGGAAAGGGAATACTGGTGATATGATATCAGTAGAGATGTCCAGCAGCCAGCTGAAAATAGGAATTTAGAGTTAAGGTGAAGTTGGGACTTCTTCATAGAGAGGACAGGTTAAGACATGACAGTAGATAAGATGGGTAAGAAAGTGAGTGAGAACTGACAGGTTACCAAAGGAACAATCAGAAAGGCAGGTACAGGGCTCAAGGGTAGTACTGAGAAACCAAAAAACTGTTTCAGTAGGTGAAATGGGGATAACAAAGGAAAATATATTATTACATTCAGAATATAGATCTTTGCATTTATTAGATAATGGAAGTTTTCCACAAAAGTAAAAATACATAAAGATGGAAGGCTTAGCTATCTATTTTAGGAAAAATAACCTGTCTCCTCCATCTAACTTGGTGTCCTATGCATATTCTCAAAACATTCATTCATTCAATAATAACAGTATCATTGTCTTTTCTCCTTTTATCTTCATCCCAACATACTCTACATGCTCCCTCAGAAACACGGATTTACACATACAAGCACCTTACTAAAAAAACTCTTTTGTTCCTCTGCTTGTTTACTTGTTCATTTACTTATTTTATTCCCTGCATGATTCAAAGATTTAAAGTTATCACCTTGGCCTTATATGAGGTTTTAATTTTTTTTAAGGTATGCCTTTTTAAGTTACCCTTAAAATCTACAAGTACTAAACATTCTCAAATAATATTAAAGCATGTAATTTCCCCCATTTAATAGGTAGGGAATTTAATGTTGTATTTAGTCACTAAGTCATGTCTGTCTCTTTTTAGACCCCATGCATGGACTGTAGCCCCTAGGGTCCTCTATCTAAGGGATTTCCCAGGCAAGAATACTGGAGAGAGCTGCCATTTCCTTCTCCATGGGATCTTCCGACCCAGGGACTGAATCCATGTCTCCTACATTGCAGGCAGATTCTTTATCGCTGAGCCACCTGGGAAGCCCTTAGGTAGTTTAGGTAGGGAATAAAACATCGTTAAGATAGAGGTGCTAATTATTAGTCTCACTAGTAAGTAATTCATTTCCAAACCAAGCTAAAAACAGCAACACTTTTAAATTCATGCCTCAGAAAAATTACAGATTTCAACACACGTCCCAGTCCTACTTTTCAAGTTTCTAGAGAAGAACCAAACGATAAATGTTCAACATAAAAATATAACAAGCATATTACATTTTTCTACTACCATATTCCACCCATAATCCTATGTTACTCTTACTAACACAAACGAATTTTACTAACTCTTAAAATTTTAAGATCTTAAACATTCATTCAACAATCAGAGTATCTATTATATGCCAAGTTCTGGCCTTGCTTACTTATCAGATGGTGATAAGACTTTGGAAGACAGAAGGAAAGAATGTTGAAAGAGGGGTTGCTCTTTTTTTAGAGACATCTCTTGATAAAGGGATGTTGGAGCTAAGATCTGAAGACATGAGGGAGTATGCCATGTGAACATGTAGGGGATGAGTATTCCAAGAAGAATAAAGGGCAAATCAGAGCCCATAGGAAAAAGGTTAAAAGAAAAAGAAAAAAAAGGCAAACAAGAGGTAAGTAATGTCAGATGAGGATAGAAAGATAGATAAAAGCCAAACCAAAGAGGCCACTGATGGTGACAACTTTTGAGTGACATGGGAAGCAATCAGAAGGTTCCTGAGTACACTGATTTTGAAAATAATCATTCTGATTACTGAATGGGGAAAATTCAGAGACATAGGTGAAGAAGCAAGGAGGCAAGTCAGGAGCCTATTTCCTTAATCTAGATGATAAATGAGGGTGACTTGGATCATGGTGATAGCATTAGAGGTTGTAAGAAACAGTCAGACTCCGGCAATATAAAAAAGGAAGCGTTAATAGGATTTGTCTCTGTGTTAGAATGACATGTGACAGGAGAGTAAAGAGAAGGATGACTTCACTGAGAAAATAAAAAATTTTCATACATTTTAACTTTCTCTTATAAAACTATCTATGTCCATATCTATAGACTCTGCCTTCAAAGAAGGATAAATTGTGTTCCTAAGTTAAAAGGCCTAAGCAATTGAAAGAATGAAGGTATGTACAACAAATTGAGAACCCTGACAGAGATGGGGAATGAGTTATCTAGTAGACACCGAAGAGAAAATAGACAAATGGACAATTATATATAAAGGCCTGGAGTTCAAATTTAAATTTGAAGTTATTAGCCTATAAACAGTATTTAAATTCATGAGAATAAAGATCACCAAGGAAGTGAGAGCAGATATAAGCCCAAAGACAAATGAAGACAGTATTCCAAAGTTTAGAAAATGAGAAGATGAAGAGGGATTGAAATTACAGGAAACTAAGGATGGTATCCTAGAATCCATTAAAATATAATCTCATTACCCTGGGATTACAAGTTAATAATTGTAGACCAAATATAACTTTATGTTATATGTTATACTTTATTAATCCTCACTCTGTCTTCTCTCTTGGTATCCATGACACTGCACAGTCCTGGGTCTCCTGCTTCACCCATCATTCTTTTTGCAATTCTCTAGACTATTTTTCTCCCTAAAGAACTTTCTCATGAGCCACCTTTTCAAAGGTGACTCAAATTATCTTATAAACAAATTATCTTCTTCAAGAATGTCACCTCCTTTCCTAGCTTAAGCTATATAAATTCTTAAAATGACTTTATATGACTTAATAATTTTTAAAAATATGACTTTTAACTTTGGGGGAAAGACCACCATTCAGATCTACTGGGGAAATTCTGGCCAGCCAAACTGTATAAAAAACTGTCTAGTGTTAGACTTTCATGCATTTAATTTGAAACCCTTTTAAAAAGGTAGTTAAATGAATCTTACTATATTTCTTTAAAAGCTGTAATAGAACAAAATTTTTCAGATCAGATCATATGAAAGACTCATTTTTCTAAATAAGATCTAAAGAAATAGAAAAGAATACACTACCTGGTTGGTACAAAATCTTGTAGCCAAAAATAAGATATTAGTGTTGATAATATTATGGACAAAGAGGTTGCAAATCCTTTCAAAATGTTATCCGCATACTTAATAACAGCAGCTATTACAAGGCCTCCCAGTGCCTGCAGAAGTTTTAAAAGATTATTTTTAAAAATAGACACATATAAAACTGCTTTTCAAAATACTTTTTTGTCCTATAATCTGATTCCATTAAATAAGTGATTTTTATGAAACATTTTGTAACATATGAGCATCTAGGTTTTGTTCAATAGACTCTCTATTTCAAAAGGTATCGGATAAAATAACTACCAGAAGAATCTGCAGTTTGTTATAATGGAGTTGACCATATTATGAATAAAATATCTATCCTTATCCAATTTAGTAATTAAACATCAATTCTTCAGACAAATGTGGGAAGATTGAATACTCTGATTAGTGAAATATTATTTTTGATTAAAAATAAAATGTAACTTGATATTTTACTAGCCTTTTAATTGCCTAACTTGGCTTTCTTCCTCAAGTTTCTTCCCATTCTAATCTACCTTTCAAATTGCTGTCAGAGTACTCTTCCTGAAGCACTTTAATCATTCTCTTTAAGAGTATAGAAAGAACTTTCTGCCAAATCCCTCTCAAATTCCAAATTGTAGCTACTTAAATAATGGTTTTACCATATCTCATAGTTTTGTTTTCTACCAAACCCTGGAGAAGGGAATGGCAACCCACTCTAGTACTCTTGCCTGGAGAATTCCATGGACAGAGGAGCCTGGTGGGCTACAGTCCATGGAGTCGCAAAGAGTCAGACATGACTCATTTCATTTCACCAAACTCTACGTATCAACTCCCAAATCTGAGTTACCCACTTTCATTGCACCTCTTCAAATGGTAAAAGCTTTAAGAGAGAAAGTCACAAATTATGCCAATGAGCTCACTATAAATAGATGTTTGAGTCCTGTTATTTCTTGGCAGTGCTCTCATTCTTCTATTTTCTCCCTCATACCAGCTGTACCAAACCTTTTAAATTCTTCTCAAGTCTGTAGTCCCTTCTTAAGGAAAGAGGGCTTTCCTCCTCAACAGGATAAAAGCCATCATAAAATCTTTCTCAAATTTTCTCTGAATTTTCACTTATCCCTATCTCCTTTTCTCTTATCTTAAAAATAGAAGTATCCTTCCTGCTTTCAAAACACAGTTATCCTTTGCTACCTTCTCACCCATCTTCCCTAAGGGACTTTCAGCTTCAAATATCTCTAGAGAAAGGCTGTGAAGGCAGAGACTTGTATCTTCATTTTTGTTTCCTCCAGAGTACTTAAGTATTTTTTGAAGATGAAATTACTCAACCCTTGAATAATTTCAAGTTATAAACTGAGGTTATTTGATAGGGATACTCCAATATGTAATGAATATTAAACTTTTAAACTGTTACAGATTTAAATATCTAGATCTGCTTCTTGAGCTTGAATGAACTGACTTTAGACTTCCTGTGAAATGATTAGAACTGTAGAAAAATTAAAAGTTATATTTGTCCTCAGCTTTAACTCTTTTATTATTCTTAATCTTGCATTTTCATTATGTTAAATTTAAATACCATAAAGTTTACATTACGGCATTTAGATCAGTCCTATTTTAACTTCCCTGAATAAACTAGATATAATGAGAGTACTAACAGGAGAAGCCCTTTTTCCTCCTATCAGTACATCATAGCTATTTTGATTTTCTATGTTAAAATAAAATTTATTAGCATAATACAAGAATTTAAATGCTTTACCTGAAGAACAACAACTATCCAGGTCAGTCGGTTATATCCCTGAAAAAACCCATTCTTTGATACCAGTTCTCCATCATAAACATATACACCCATTAATCCAAATATACTCCCAAAGAAACCTTAAAAAAAAAAAAGTAAAGTATGTTATATGTCCTTTGGTTTGTCAGGAGAGAGATTTTTCCATTAACATTACCAATAATTTTAAACTTTTCCATTTTGATAAAATTTGATTAAAAGTTGTTTTAGTGGTATAATTATATAAACTTAGAAAAAATATACTTAGTACTATATTATGACTAAGAAAAAGACATGGGAATGTAAAACAGAACAGATTACCAGCTTTGGGGCACTGAAAAAATAGAGTGTATACATTACAGGACTGTATGGATACCCCATTCAAATATTTGTAAAATGTGTACTTTTGTATATTTCATTGTATCTTCCTATTGCTAGATCTACATTTTCATATATTCACATTCATATATGCAGATATAATAACTCAGGTATGTGGTATGGCATTTTTTTTTAATTAAAAATTTTGGATGTATGATAAGTAATATCCAAAAAGTTAGAAAAGAAACAGTCAGCCACAGGCAACATCAGAAGGTTGTTACTGAAGTCTCACCATTAGGGAAAAGTCAGCTCAGTGAGAGAAGGAAATGTGTCTTGTTCACTGCTGAATCCCTTACTTCTACCACAGAGCTTATGGTAGACTTATCCCTTATGACTACTGGAACTAAGATTTCCTGGAGCAATCCTAAACTATGAATAAAGAAATGGTTATACT
Organism: Bison bison bison; assembly: GCF_000754665.1. Classification (NCBI taxonomy): domain Eukaryota; kingdom Metazoa; phylum Chordata; class Mammalia; order Artiodactyla; family Bovidae; genus Bison; species Bison bison. Next base: position 20,640,237 of record NW_011495072.1, read on the forward strand.
ACAGGAGTCACCTCTTTAGGGGAAATTCTCTGGTAACATACGCAAAGAGTGCATGGTAAAGCAAATTTCTAAATAAAGTCACAACTAATCAAAGTATTGCACGATGAAAAAGGAACCAAAAGGGATGTGAAATGTTCTTTCTAAAATTTTATTTGCAACAACAAGCAGTTTTTATAAGGTTTATTTAATTAAAGATACATAGAAATCTTTAAATATAACAATATAATCACTTTAAAAGTAATGTTAGAAAACATTTAAAACTTACCAAGTTGAATGTTTCTTATCCACACTGATTGTTTGGTTTCTTTTAAGATTTTCTCAAAGTAAACCCCAGCAAAGCCACTGGAAAAACATGCTGTGAGAACTGCCATGAGGCCTACAAATTGTGAGCCAGCTGAAAGTTCCTTAGAATTAAGCTCTTGAGAATCTGAGGGCCACTGAACAAAAAGAAACAACACAAGTTTAATTCCTATAATATTTTACAAAATACATGTTTAGAGCCCACTCTTAGACCTTAAGGTAAAAATGCAACCATTTCCATTCCTGGGGATTACAGAGGAGAGCTTTTGAAAAAACCTTAGAATCATTTTTTTTTCCCATAGTGATATTGCCTTTACAATCTATAATTTTAAAAATACCCTAAAAAAAAGAGCTGCTGTTGCTGCAGTTTAGTCACTTAGTTGTGTTCGACTCTTTGCAACCCCATGGACTGCAGCCCGCCAGGCTGCTCTGTCCATGGGATTTTCCAGGCAAGAATACTGGAATGAGTTGCCATTTTCTTCTCCATAAAAAAGAGAGAATGAATAAATGCACAGATGCACAAAATAGCCTCTACAAGCAGATCGGTTATAGAAATTCAGAGTGTGAAGTATTGGAGCAGCAAAAATAAGTCCAGAGTGGTTGCTATATTATGGAAGGTCCATATCAAGCTAATCATTCTGAGCTTTATTCTGTAGATCAGCATTCCTAAAACTTCACTTATTTCTCTATCCTTCTCATGGTTTTTGCCTACCTGAACTATTAGTTACTTGATTTTTTAAAATACCTCACTTTTAAAAATTGAATACCAACTACTTTACCTTAAGTAGGACTATGAAAATATGGGTTTGATATGCCAATTATATTTCAGTAATACTCAGTTAATATCAGGAATATTTATTGAAAATATACAATACATACCACACTCTAAGGAAACTGACTGTGGGGAGAGGGAAGGAGGACTTTGGATAGCAGGAAATTGACATGATTAGATTTATTTTTAGATAGCCCACAGTGGTGAATAAGTGGAGGCTGAATTTTCGGTGATGGTAAAAAACAAAACAAAACCATCAATTAGGATTTGCTGCAAAAGATTACTTGAGAAACAAAGAAGTCATGAAATGGGGAAATGTTAGTAGAGACAGACAAGGACAGAATCAAGAAGTATTAGAAAACAGTCACAAAGTCTTAGTGATTGGATGTATAGGCTGAAGGAAGACTCTAGGACAACTCTCAGGCTAGGTAAAGAATGCCTGGAAAAAAATAGAAATAAAGAACAGGTTTGGTGGGGGAAAGGTAAAGTTTAGTTTTGGATATGCTTGGTTTATAAGGCCTACTGAAGTGAAAAGTGAACCTGTTAGTCGCTCAGTCATGTCCAACTCTTTGCGACTCCATGGACTGTAGCCTGCCAAGCTCCTCTGTCCATGGAATTCTCCAGGCAAGAGTACTGGAGTGGGTAGCCAGTCCCTTCTCCAGGGAATCTTCCTGACCCAGGGATCCAACCCAGGTTTCCTGCATTTCAGGTGGATTCTTTACTGTCTGAGCCACCAGGGAAGCCCACAACCAACCAAAGACGTCCAATGGGCTTTTAGATATACAAATCTGAAACTAGAGGTGATAACCAGAGTTGATGACACAGATCAAGAACCCATCAGCATATGAATTAATAAAAACATCCAGAAAGAATGAAATCTCCAAAAATAAGGACATAATTTAAGAGAAACAATAAGCCTATCAACAACCCCAATCTCTAACGTGTATATGAGGGAAGAGGACCCCTGGAAGGAAACCACTAAGGAACCATTAGAAAGATGTGAAAAGAACCAAGAAGGAGTGTATCAGGGAAGCTGACAGACAATAGGAAGGGAGTGACTGATCTCAAATGATCCGATACTAAGTAAAAATCAGCTTTGTTTTACAAAGTGTCTTACTTCCCTAAATAGACTATTCACTTCTTTGCCTCAGATTATTTGATTTGATTTGATTTCTTTGTATCATTTATAGTCCCAATGTGGTATCTTCCTCATGGGGAAGCCCTCAAAAACAGTTGTGAGAATAAGCATTAATTTGCATCAACAAAGAACAACCATACTCTCCAAAATGAGATTCTGAAACTGTGATAAAAATGAAAGTTATACTTATCTTGAATAGTTACCTGTACAAAAGCAACTCCTGTCATCAAAATTACTAGGGAGAGCCACTGGTACACACCTAATTTTTTACTAAGCATTGACACAGAAAATAGTGCAGTTGTAAGAATTTTCAACTGATATGTGACCTGAAAAAGAAAACAGCTAATATTATTGTTTGTCTGTTTCTTAGAAGGATTACTAGAAATGTATTTTAGATACCTGATAAGTAGCTGCATCGAGATTTGACAGTGCCACATAGAGTAAATTATTCTGAAGAGTATATATCCCTGATGGAATAGCAAGTTTAAGTGTTTCCATAGGTTTATTAAGAATTTCATCATGTAGTATTCGGTTCAGTGCTCTTAGACTACATTCTAGGAAAAAACACGAAATGGACAAAATCAGTAATTAAGTAACTCTGAATCCGTTCCATGTTCTCTCTCAAATCCTTGTTTTCTTCACCTGTAAAAAAAATGGAAATTCAGCTACCTATTAAGATACTTCGAGGTCTACAGACATACCTCAGAGAGATTGCAGGTTCAGTTCTAGACCACAGCCATAAAGTGAGTATCACAATAAAGTACAGAACTTTTTTGGTTTCTCAGTGCAAATAAAAGTTATGTGCACACTGTATGATAATCTGTTAACTGTGCAATAGGATTATGTCTAAGAAAATCTACATATCTTAATTAAAAAATACTTTATTGCTAAAAAATGCTCATTATCATTTGACAATGCTGGGTTGCCACAAATCTTCAATTTGTAAAAAACACAATATCTGCAATAAAATAAGGTATGCTGCTGCTGCTGCTAAATTGCTTCAGTTGTGTCCAACTCTGTGCGACCCCATAGACGGCAGCCCACCAGGCTTCCCCATCCCTGGGATTCTCCTGGTAAGAACACTGGAGTGGGTTGCCACTTCCTTCTCCAATGCATGAAAGTGAAAAGTGAAAGTGAAGTCGCTCAGTCGTGTCCAACACCAGTGATCCCATGGACTACAGCCCACAAGGCTCCTCCATCCATGGGATTTTCCAGGCAAGAGTACTGGAGTGGGGTGCCATTGCCTTCTCCAAAATAAGGTAAATCTATACCTTTAATGATATTAATATTTCAAATGTTAAATCTTAAGAAGATAGTGTATTAAGAAGTGCCTTGTCTTTATAATAATATATATCTTTCACTGGGAAATAAATTGATACGCACACACATATATTTATGATAATAAAAATCTCATAGTATTAATTTGTCAACCAAGTATTCTTACTTTATCATAGCAACATTATAATACCTAGTATTTTATAATACATTCTATCAGTCATTCATGCCAATTAATAATTATGAAGACTTTAATCATAAAATGGTATCGGTTAGGAAGTGGGTTTAGCTCAAACAGCAGAAAACTCAACCAACACTGGCTCAAATCCACAGGGATTTGTCTCACATTACCATGAGTCCAGGTCCAAAGCTGCTACAGCAGCTCAGTAATGACATCAGGGACCTAAGTTTCCTCTCTCTCTCTTTCTCTCTCTCTCTCTATATATAAGGTTTTTAATTTCATGCTTTTCATCTATTGTCTACGTGATTTTTACAACAGGTTACCAAATGACTGAGCACCTCTGGTTCTTCCTTTTGGCAACCAAAGAAAAAGAGGAGGGAACAGTGGCCTAGCAGGCATCTTCTTCCCTCTCACTGATCAGGGCTATGTGTTGCATGCCTACCCCATGCTGCAAGGGAGCTGGAAAATCAACCCTTCTCTTTTATATTCTCTACTTTAGAGATAAGAAAGGGGGGAAGGAGTTAACAGTGGACTCTGAGCTAGCCAATCCACAGTATCAATCACAAAAAAAGTCCAAAGAACTTTAAGAGATACATAATCTCCCAAAGAAAGGAGAAAGTCTAAGGAACCCTACCACTCTACCGATAATGACACTTTATAGATGACTCTCTCAACATAAAATCTGAAAACTCTGATTATGAAAACTGTTTTAAAATGAAAATAACTTTTAAAAATGCTGCTAGATATTCATCCTTTCTTGACTCTAAGATAGTCAAAAAAGTAAGTAGTTAAAAATTACCAAGATTTTTTCTTAGTTTTGGCAGAAAAAAATCTAAAATATTAGCTCATTCTTAAAATTAAATTTTTAAATAATTAATGTTATCACATTTTTCTTATTAGCAGTCTGAGGGTAGTGAAATTGAGTGTTGTGGCTTTAATTTGATTTTTCTCATTGCTAGAGAGGTAGAGCATCTTTTTAAACATTTATTATTTTCTGAATACAATCTCTTTTTGTCTCTCCCAGATCGATACACTCCAGTACAATGGCCAACATGACAGTTTCAAAAGTATACAAAATTTACAAACAACCCAATTCAAAAATGGGCAACAGACTTAAGCAGACACTTCTCTAAAGATACACAAATGGCCAATAAGCAAATGAAAAGGTGCTCAACATTATCAGTCATCAGGGAAATGCAAATCAAAACAACAATGGGATACTACTTCACACCTACTAGAATGGCTGTAATTTTTAAAAAATGGAAAATAATAAGTGCTAGTGAGGATACGGAGAAATTGGAATTCTTATACGTTGCTGGTAGGATCTAAAATGGTGCAGTTGTTGTGGAAAAGTCTCACTGTTCCTCAAAATGTTAAACAGAATTACCATATGACTCAGCCATTCTATCCTGAAGTATATATTCAAAAGAAATGAAAGCAGAGACTTGTGTGTCTAATGCAGGATTATTCATTGTTTATCACAGCATTATTTACAATAGCCAACGAGTGGAACAACTCAAGTGTCCATCAATACAAGAATGGATAAAATGTTACACAGATCTTTTTTCAGTTACAATGGGTTATATTCCAATAAACCCACTATAAGCTGAAAATATCTTAAGTAAAAAATGCATTTAATACACTTAACCTACCAAACATCATAGCTTAGCCTAGACTACCTTAAATGTGCTTAGAACACTTAAACGTTATCCTAATATTGGGCAAAATCATCTAACACAAAGCCTATTTCATAGTAAGTGTTGAATATCTCATGTAATTTATTGAATACTGTACTGAAAGGAAACACAGACTGGTTGTATGGGTAAGAATGGTTGTAAGTGAACTGGTTGTTTATCCTTGAGATTGCGTGTCTGACTGGGAGCTGCAGGTTGCTGTGGCTGCCCAGCACCCTGAGAGTATCGTATCACTAGCCCAGAACAAGATCAAAATTCAAAGTATGGTTTCTGCTTAATGCATATCACTTTAATGCCATCATAGGAAATGGCAACCCACTCCAGTATTCATGCCTGGAAAATCCCATGGACAGAGGAGCCTGGTGGGCTAGAGTTCATGGGGTCGCAAAGAGTCAGACATCAGTGAGTGACTGAGCACAGCACAAAGTCAAAAAAATCATTAAGTCGAACCATCATTAAGTTGGGGACCTCCAATGTATATATATATACACACATATACATACAATGGAATACTATTTAGCCATAAAAAGAAATAAATTCTAAGACATGTTACAATGTGTGTGTGTGTGTGTGTGTGTGTGTGTGTGTATAAAATTAGTCATGGCTGAACTAATCATGCAGCAAATAAAATAAAAAAGCTTAGACTTTAGTAAAAAATTATGACTCCTCTAAATTATTCTTATTCTCAAAATTATTGTAAATGTAAGAAACTATGCTTCATATTTATAGCATTAATCAGGACATAAAATCACAATATAGATTAGAATAAGATACTTTTATTACTAGACTAAAACTATCTTAATAAAATGAAAATTGAAATGTTCTTAATGCAATAGTGTTCCAATGTGTAGTCACCTATATATATATATATCATATACATATGCATACCTATATATATATGTGTATGTATGTATGTGTGGACTGTGTGTGCTAAGTCGCTTCAGTCGTGTCCAACTTTTTGTGACCCCATGTACCGTAGCCCGCCAGGCTCTTCTGTCCATGGGATTCTCCAGACAAGAATACTGGAGTGGGTTGCCACTTCCTACTCCAGGGGATCTTCCTGACCCAAGGATCGAACCCGAGTGTTTTGTGGGTCCTGTGTTGCAGGCGGATTCTTTACTGCTGAGCCAATAGGGAAGTCTTATATATGTGTGTGTGTGTGTGTGTGTGTGTGTCTATGTATGTATGTATGTATGTGTGTGTGTGTGTGTATATACATACACATATATATATATGAATAACTCCAAAACAATTAAATAAACTTTAGTGACTTAAAAAAAAACCCAAAAAACCCTAGATACCTACTGCTATCTTTGTAGACTAATAAAATGCAGGCCATTATCTTCAAAAGTTCAGCAACAACCACAGCTGTAGATGACAGATAACGAGGCCCCTCTTCTTTTAATGTCCTAGAATAACGCATCGTCAGAACCAAACTGGTAGTCTGAAAGACCAAAATTCCTAAAGAAAGGTATTTTAGGTTGGCTGACATTGTTTTATCTTCATTTGCCTGAAAAACAAAATACACAGGGCAAATAAAGTTAGAAAACATAGAAATTAGAAACATTAAAAACCAGTAAGAGATGTCTCATTCCAAAGAAGATAAAGTGCATTCCACCCTATTTTTCCTGCTAGTTACAACTATAAATCTTGGACCAAAGACAAAGCAACTATAACGAGACTCTGAAAAGGTGAAAAAATAAGACAAACTGGCTAGAGACTGCAGATCTTGAGAAATGTAGCAGTGAATTCCCTGGAGATTTTTGCCACTCATGTATCTCACCCTGGGTGCTATAGCGGTTCACAACCTGGAACCACCAACAGATGGAGGTCAATAAGAAAAACACCGTAAGAAAAAGCCCACCGTCTCCAACCAAGGACTGGGAAGACAGCGGTCCTATAGGATGCGACCTCCCCAACTGAGTGCTGTGTAATCTGTGAGCAGAGCTCTGATGACCATCCCTAACGTGCACAAATGACAACAGAGTTGGTGGCCCTCCCACCCCCACCAGACACTGTAGCCAAACAGATCATGGGGGCAGAGCTCTGCCAACCACTCCTGCCCTATACAAGGTGAATGGCATTGAAGGTGCAGACCCATCCCTCCCTCTCCAGTGTCTATTTAAGTAGGAACCAAAGTCTCATAACGCTCTAAATGCCCAGGATACAATCCAAAATGAGTGTACTCATCATACTCAAAGACAAAAAAATCTCAACTAGGATAAATAAGGACAATCAACAGGCAACAACACATAGTTAGTACAGATGTTGGAATTATCAGTCAAGAATTTTAAAGCCGTCACTACAAAAACGTACCACCAACAAGCAATTATAAACATTCTTGAAATAATTTTATATCTACATCATTGAAAAAAATAGTACAGAAGTTCTCATGTACACTTCATCCAGTGTCCCCCAAAAATAAAAGAAGCAAAGCTCCAATATTTTTCCTAAAGTAATTTAATATTAACTCTAAGAGACTCACTTTAAATATGAACATACAAACATGTTAAAAAGTAAAAGGAATGGAAAAAGATAAGCCATGATAAAAATAGCTATGAGAAAGTTGGAGGAGTTAGATTAGTATCAGGCAAAACAGATTACATAAGAATTATTTTTAGAATTAAAGGATACTTCATAATGATAAAAGAGTCAACACATCAGGAAGATATTATAAATGTACATGTGCTAACATAGCTTTAAATACATAAAGCTGACAGAACTAAAAGGAAGAACAGGTAAATCTACAGTCAGAATGTGGGATTTTAACCCACCTTTCTCAGTAATTGATAGAATACACACACACACACACACACACAAAACCCAGTAAGAATACAGAAGATCTGAATAACACCATCAGTCACTAAAACCCTGTAGACTTGGAGATGACCCACTAAGATCCTCCTTCAAGGAAGGACTTAATGTAGTGTGCATGGTCAGTCAACTGCCTCTCTGCCCCAAGCCACATCTTTGCTTCAAATTCATCTAAAGATTCAATCTTAAAAAACTGGAAATAGAACTGCCTTATGATCCAGCAATCCCACTGCTGGGCATACACACTGAGGAAACCAGAAGGGAAAGAGACACGTGTACCCCAATGTTCATCGCAGCACTGTTTATAATAGCCAAGACATGGAAGCAACCTAGATGTCCATCAGCAGATGAATGGATAAGAAAGCTGTGGTACATAT
>NW_011495072.1:20649266-20650525 GCF_000754665.1 Bison bison bison
ACAGTCATTAGAGAAATACAAATTAAATCCACAATGAGATAACATTATATACCTACGAGAACAGATGAAATCTTAAAAACTGATGCTACCAAGTGTTGAAGAGGGTTTAAAGTGAAAAGAACTCTCAATTTTGCTAGTGGGAATGTAAAGTGGTACAACCACTTTATCACCCATCTATCTCATTCTTATAGATCTGTGTGAGCAAAAGAAGCCTAATGTGAAATAAAACTGTAGCATTTTAGAGGTGGAAAATGTTTTAGAAATCATCCAGTACAATCTATTCCTCTTACAATAAAGAAAACAGTGAACAGAGAAGTTAGATGACTTCTTCAAGGCCTTATAACTACTAATTGGAAATAGCAGTTATGAAGTCAAATATCAAGTTCTCTAGATCCCATTACATGCTACTGTAAAATTTCAAAAGACTTCCTGGTGGCCTTTTATCTCTGTATAAAAGGAGAATAAGTTGCCAGCAATCTACATTTGGCAAAGGCATTTGATTTCCCTGGAAAATGTTACAAAATTATTTCAAATCTGGTTAAGAAACTCTTTTGTTTATTCTGTACAACTAAAACTCTGCAGGGGCCACAGGACTGGAAAGGGTCAGTTTTCATTCCAATCCTAAAGAAAAGCAATGCCAAAGAATGCTCAAATTATGCACAATTGCACTCATCTCACACGCCAGTACGCAGAAGGCAATGGCACCCCACTCCAGTACTCTTGCCTGGAAAATCCCATGGATGGAGGAGCCTGGTAGGCTGCAGTCCATGGGGTCGCTAAGAGTCGGACATGACTGAGTGACTTCACTTTCACTTTTTACTTTCATGCATTGGAGAAGGAAATGGCAACCCACTCCAGTGTTCTTGCCTGGAGAATCCCAGGGACGGGGGAGCCTGGTGGGCTGCCATCTATGGGGTTGCACAGAGTTGGACACGACTGAAGCGACTTAGCAGCAGCAGCAGCACAGGCTAGTAATGTAATGCTCAAAATTCTCCATGCCAGGCTTCAGCAGTACGTGAACAGTGAACTTCCAGATGTTCAAGCTAGTTTTAGAAAAGGCAGAGGAACCAGAGATCAAATTGCCAACATCCGCTGGATTATCGAAAAACCGAGTTCCAAGAAAACATCTACTTCTGCCTTATTGACTATGCCAAAGCCTTTGACTGTGTGGATCACAATAAACTGTGGAAAATTCTGAAAGAGATGGGAATAAGAGACCACCTGACCTGCCTCTTGAGAAACCTATATGCAGGTGAGGA
>NW_011495072.1:20650625-20651337 GCF_000754665.1 Bison bison bison
GTAAAAAAAAAAAAAGAATCCCTGAAGGGTTTTTTTTTGGTAGAAACTAACAAACTGATTTGAAAATTTATAGGAAAATACAAAGGACCTGGACAACCAAAAGGATTTTGAAAAGGAAAAATAAACTGGAAGGGGTTAAACTACTGAAATTCCAGACTCACTATAAAGCTCTAGAAATAGACTGTTATTAACATAAGGACAGAAGAATAGATCAATGGAACAGAATGAATTCCAGAACAAGACCCATACATATTTGGTCAAATAATTTTGACAAAGGTACCAAAAAGAAAGCATAGTCTTTTTAACAAATAATTCTGAAACAATGAGCTATCTGTAATTTTTTAAACGAACCACTATTTATCTGCCTTGTGCCAAATATTAACTAGAAATAGAGCTGTTATAAAAGCTAAAAATATAAATATTCAGGGTAAAAACATAGGAGAAAATCATATCCACATTTCTTACAAAACGCACAAACCACAAAAGAGAAATATGGAAAAAGTGGACATTGTCAAAGTTTAAATCTGCTCTTCTGAAGATACTGTAAAAATAATGAAAGGCAAACCACATCATGGGGGAAAATATTCTCAATACAAAAATCTGACCATGGCCTTGTATCTAGAATGTATATAGAACTCTTACAACACAATGAGTAGAAAAAAATTACCCAGATGAAAATGGACAAAAGATTTGATAAACATTTCACCAAAAA
>NW_011495072.1:20651437-20665575 GCF_000754665.1 Bison bison bison
AACATTCAGAAAACGAAGATCATGGCATCTGGTCCCATCACTTCATGGGAAATAGATGGGGAAACAGTGGAAACAGTGACAGACTTTGTTTTGGGGGGCTCAAAAATCACTGCAGATGGTGACTGCAGGCAAGAAATTAAAAGATGCACACTCCTTAAAAGGAAAGTTATGACCAACCTAGACAGCATATTAAAAAGCAGAGACATTACTTTGCCAACAAAGGTCCGTCTGGTCAAGGCTATGGTTTTTCCAGTAGTCATGTATGGATGTGAGAGTTGGACTATAAAGAAAGCTGAGCACCGAAGAATTGATGCTTTTGAACTGTGGTGTTGGAGAAGACTCTTGAGAGTCCCTTGGACTGCAAGGTGGTCCAACCAGTCCATCCTAAAGGAGATCAGTCCTGAGTGTTCATTTGAAGGACTGATGTTGAAGCTGAAACTCCAATACTTTGGCCACCTGATGAGGAGAGCTGAGTCATTTGATAAGATCCTGATACTGGGAAAGATTAAGGGCAGGAGGAGAAGGGGACAACAGAAGATGACATGGTTGGATGGCATCACTGACTCGATGGATATGAGTTTGGGTAAACTCCAGGAGTTGGTGACAGATAAGGAGGCCTGGCGTGCTGTGGTCCATGGGGTGGCAAAGAGTTGGACACGACTGAGCAAGTGAACAGAACTGAACTGAAGACCATAATGTACATATTATAACGGCAATACTCTGATTTCTTTTCAAATGAAAATATAAAGGTCAGATTCTAAGCCAGGATACATTACTTCTACAATGTGGCTTTTCCACTTCCAAGTATATACAACATCAGTATAAACATTCACTGTGATAAAACAGTTCTTAATATTCTTAGTCTCTCACAATGTTATTTTTTGTTTTTCTAAGTCTGTGAGAGAATAGAAAAAAATATACACTGGTTTCTGCCCCTGGCTCCTGAAACCCTGGTAGTTCTCTAACTGATAAGGGCACTAGGAGCATCTTTTATTCTAATATTTGGTCTTTGACCCCAGTTCCTGACACATTACTCCTGAAATCCTTGTAATTTTCTGGGTGATAGACATGTCTTTTGTTCTAATAAGGCAAATTTGGGTGGGCTTCTGGATGAGTCCTGAAGGAGAGCTGCTCAGCAGAAAAAACAAGCCATGATTAGAAGCTTGGAATTTTCAGCCCTATCTCTGAGCTCCCCTACTCCCCCATTGTCTGAAGAAGGCAGAAGGGCTGAATATGGAGTTAATGATATATCATGCCTACATGATGAAGCCTCCATAAAATCCCAACAGTATAGGGTGCGGAGGGCCTCCAGGTTGGTGAACACATGTGTACAGGGAAGGTGAAGCACCCCAAGTCCATGGGTACAGAAGTTCCTGTGCTGGGAACCCTCCAGACTCTGCCCTAATCTTCATCTGATTGTTCATCTGTATTCTTCATCATATCCTTTAATAAACTGGTGGACATAAATGTTTCCCTGAGTTCTACGAGCCACTCTAGCAATTTAATCAAGCCTGAGGACCTCTGATTTGTAGCTAAATCCAAGTCAGTTGGTAACTGGGGACCCAGGTTGTGATCAGCATATGAAGTAGGGTGGGAGCAGTCTTGTGAGACTGAGCCCTTAACATATGGGATCCGACACCATCTCCAGATAGGTAGTATCAGAACTGCAGAAGGACATCCAGCTGGTGTTGCAGAGAATTTGCCTTGGTGTGGGGAAAAACCCCACACAGATTTGATGACCAGAAGTGTCAGAAGTGAAATACTCTGTATGAGGAGTAGAGGAAACATGCAGGAGCAAAGAAGGGTGTTGTTTTTCTAATATGAAGTCAAGAAGTAAAATATATGCAAACACATGATTATTTGCACTAGAGCACCTGTAAAGAATTACAGTTGAATTTACAATTCTGCCTAAAGGAAGAAAAAAAACTCAAAATGAAAAAAATGAAGTATTTCCTTTTTTTTCCTATTTCTTTTTCTTCCAGTTTTACTGAGATATGATATCTAGTACTGTGTCAGTTTAAGCAGTACAAGATGACTTTCACGTATTATTAAATGATTATCAAATAAATTAACATCAATCACTCTTTGCAACCCCATGGACTGCAGCACACCAGGCTCCCCTGTTCTTCATTATCTCCCAGAGTTTGCTCAAACTCATGTCCACCGAGTCGGTGATGCCATCCAATCATCTCATCCTCTGTCAAGAAGTGTATTTCTAAGACACACATAGTTTGATTTTAGAGTACAATATAAAGTAGAAGTAAGTACTTTCATTTAATAAACCCCTATATGCAAAACAAATATATAAAAACAAAATAGATGAAAACAAAGATTATGTTCCACCTCTATAAGACAGTCTTATATATATTTTATATATATATAATATAATATTAGTACTTTGGCCATCTCATGCGAAGAGTTGACTCATTGGAAAAGACTCTGATGTTGGGAGGGATTGGGGGCAAGAGGAGAAGGGGACGACAGAGGATGAGATGACTGGATGGCATCACTGACTCGATGGACGTGAGTCTGAGTGAACTCCGGGAGTTGGTGATGGACAGGGAGGCCTGGCGTGCTGCGATTCATGGGGTCACAAAGAGTCGGACACGACTGAGCGACTGAACTGATCTGATCTGATCTGATTATATCTATAATATTTTCCCATTATAACTGAAAACAAACTTCTAACATTTTCATGTTTAATATTTAATTTCAGTCTCTCCTACATTTTTTTCTCTTATTGTCTAATCCCCCTTCTTTTATCCTTTCAGGTGATACCAATCGTCTAGTTTCCAGATTATTCTTTGTTTCACAAAAACTTCCTATCCAAGAAACTTATATATCAATAATCAACAAGAAACTGTTCTTTCCCAAATGTAGCCATATTCAGTTTACAGTCAAAACCCTCATGTACCAGTCAACAAATTAACACCCATATTCCTTTAAAGACCCCGATTACTAAGCTCCCTGAACCCACCTGGAGTTCAGTGAGGCTCTCAGATTTAGAGCAGTATTAGAAGGGTCAGGATGCTTAGATGCTCCACTTTCACCTTAAAGCTAAGACATGAAAAATGTATTGTTCCTGATCAATAAACAGCACTATTTCATTTTGATGACTTTCTTTGGTTCGGTTTGTTATGGTTTTTCTAAAAAAGCATTTTATTTTATTTACTTTAAAAAGTAGTTACTGTTAGTGAGAAAAATGTAGAAACAAAAATTATATTGAACCCAATCCCACTACTCAAAGACATATGAAGATATTTTGATATAGATTCTGTCAATTTTTCTTAAGTTTTTGGGAAATCTCTAAACCTTGAGGACATTAGCAGCAAAGATAAAAGTACCTAGGCCATTTCATATTCCCACTGAAAGGACTTCAACAACTTTTGGAGATTCTTAGTTACATAGGAAATAAAGTCTTGTAATCAAAAGTTCTAAATTCTCCTAAAAAACAGTAGATCTTTCTTGAGGGAAAAGAATGGATTTTAAAAATATAATAAAATACCAAGAAGGTAACAAATGTCCACAATTCCACCACCTAGAACTAACAATTATCAATCTTGTCACATTTGCTTATCTTTCCTTTTTTAAAGGAATAAAACATTATAGTTAAAGTCAAAATTCTCTCTAAGCCACAACTCTAAGTCTTATTCCTCACTGTGCCCCTATTATCATGCGTTTGGAGTACGTATTTCAGTGCACTTTTAAAATTTTATATACCTACACAGAAATATGTGTAATCCTAAATATTTTAATACATGGCATCAAACTTTTAACAAAATATTCCAATATTTTATATTATTTAACATTAACAGAACTATATCTGTATAGAACATGTAATAACATAATATACAGTATATTAATATAATTATATTAAATATATTTAATGTTTTATATTTAATATACATACCTATACAAACATGGTATACATTATTTAGCATCTTCCTTACTGTATTCAGCATTGTTTTGCTTTCTATGTTGACATACAGACCTAGTTCATTGCTTTTAATAACTCTATAATGCTCCATCAAATAAGCAGGCCTTCTATTTACCCATTCTCCTACTGATCAACATTTAAGGCCCTTTTTTCTCCTTTTAAAGATTTAAATTTAAAAATTTTCTTAACATTTTTCAACAAGTAGCTCCTAAATACTATATAAGCTAATTTGTTTCCAGCTATTTTTCTAAAATTTAATATTTTATATGACTTCTCAGGTCTCTTCTAGTTCTGCTAAGTCACTTCAGTCGTGTCCGACTCTGTGCGACACCACTGATGGCAGCCCATGAGGCTCCCCCGTCCCTGGGATTCTCCAGGCAAGTGGGTTGCCATTTTCTTCTCCAATGCATGAAAGTGAAAAGTGAAAGTGAAGTCGCTCAGTCGTGTCCAACTCTTCTCGACCCCATGAACTGCAGCACACCAGGCTCCTCTGTCTATGGGATTTTCCAGGCAAGAGTTCTGGTGTGGGGTGCCATCGCTTCTAGTTCTAACTATACACAATAATTTCAATTTTTTCATCCAGAAGTACTATCTCAATATTTAAATTGTAAACTTTGAGGACTTCCCTGTTGGCACAGTAGATAAGAATCTGCCTGCCAATGCAGGGACACAGGTTTAATCCCTGGTCTGGGAAGATTCCACATGCTGTGGAGCAACTAAGTAGTAGTTCAACAACTTCTGAGCCCACATGCTGAACTACTGAAGCCCACACAGCCCGTGCTCTGCAACAAGAAAAGCCACTGCAACGAGAAGCCCAAAGTACTTCAACGAAGAATAGACTCCGCTCTCTGCAATTAAAGACAGACTGCACAAAAGCAACAAAGACCCAGTGCAGAAAAAAAAATTACATTGTATACCGTGAGTATACATATAGCGATACATAACATATTATCATTAACTATTATAAAGTTATTAGTGTATAATAATAATGTATAGCTGTAATCTTGGTGTGTGTATACTATAATCATACTAATTTGATACAGTCACACTGCAAGTCCTTCTAAAAGTCCTTTGCACAGAAATATTTCAGGATTTGCTTAGTCACTAGAAAAGATCTTGTATTTGCTTTCTGATCACTATTTTTCTTTTGAATTGCCAGAGAAGTTTGATATTTACAAAGTTGAGTTTTATTATTTTTAAATCCCTCTCACTTCTTGAAAGAAAAATGTACAACAAAAACTTCATTCACCTAATAACCTCCATTAATTCGGATTTGATGCGTTTGTATGATGACTTGGTTAGAACTGTGTGTAAAAAATATTAGTGAACTTATTAAGAGTTCAAAAAATTCTCAGTAATTAACAATCTTCGGGGGGAAAAAAGGTTTTTCAAAAATACTAGAAGGTATAATTTAAGCATATTTGATATGCTAATTACACATCCCTTATTTTCATTAAAGTAGCTCCCTAAGATCCTTGCCTTTATAAGGCTTTGTCAACCAATTCTGAGTTACTTAAAGCCTTTAAACATTTAAAAAAAAAATATATTACATAAAGTATATTTATCATTAATGCACACTACTACTACTTTAACCCTTATGTTAATCAGGGTTAGTGAGAAATTATTTGTTTGTTTATACCATTATTATTGCACTACTACTACTACTACTACTAAGTCACTTCAGTATTGTCCAACTCTGCGCGACCCCATAGACGGCAGCCCACCAGGCTCCCCCATCCCTGGGATTCTCCAGGCAAGAACACTGGAGTAGGTTGCCATTTCCTTGTCCATTGCACTAGATAGGCACTAACCAAATTCTGAAACATTCAACTCTATACTCATGTTTCTCTTCAAATTGAATCTTTTGCTTTTTACTAAAGATCCTTGTTGGGGGGGAGAAGCATGAGTGTTACTTCAATTGTTTGAGGCCTTGTAAGATAAACAAGACTGGAAAAAAAAAAGAAAAGAAAAACACTATATACTAAAAATTTCTATTTATTTTTTACTTGTAGATAAATCTGAAAATCAGCCTGGCTACAAAGTTATTTCCAATAACTTATATGTATAATCTTTAGGTCTCTGTATGAAGCCCATTATTCCACGGAGACAATATCTATATTTTGCTGTTATGTCTCCAGCCACTAAAAGTCCTGCAAAACTAAATGTTTAATTAATGTTTTTAAATTGTAGTACAATTTATGTGGATTTTGAAAGACTATTAAGTACCTAAGGAATTCTGAAAATTAATTTTCCTTCCATTATAAAAACAAAAGGCTAAATTTCTAACTTAAGATTTCTTAGAGTGAGCTACTTTTACATTTTCTAAACATTAGTTCTGATATACACTTCCTAAGTATTATATATCACACATTATTGATGCATAATAGAGAACATATAAAAACACATTATAAAGTGGTATGCAAATATAAATTCAGAGTAGTCAGAAACAGCTATTAGTATAAAAACAAACCTTCTAAGTTTTTTCTAAGTAAATGAACAGAAAAAGCAAATACATACAGAAATGCTGACTTCAGCTGCAATTTTTTGTCCATTATCTTCCATGATGCCAAAACTTTAAAACTGCAACCTATAACTGTATGCTAAATAATGATGAATAAAATTCATCACAACTGGCATTTATACGTCTTCTTTCCAAACTATCTCAGTAGACATAATATTCCCCCGAAAGTAGCAACTTTCAAGTTGTACCTGAAGTTCATAATACTCCTGTGGAAAATCCAAAAGTCTTATTTTTTTATAAAAGTGAAAAGAAACATGAGTTAAAGGTACTTTATATTATCAATATAGTCCATTTTGTTTCTACAGTAGAAATAATAACCTCCACTAAACTAGTGAGCTTAAGTTCACTCTAGAGTGCTTAAGAAAAGCAAAATCCTGTTCAGTAACACTTACCAACTGACTCTACAGTCTGTGGTTCCTATTACATTCTAAGTTAAACAACCTTTCATTGTTTCTCCTCCCTTTTCTTCTTCAAGGTGCCAGGTTTTCTGTGTACATAAGACAGTATGACCTGTATGTAAGTTAGAGTACTGTCAATTTTTAACTTGTTTTTTTCTTTACAGACGGCAGATTTTTCACTTCTGCATTCAGATAAAATCAATAGTATTCAAATATTTCTTCAACTTCACAAATATAAAACCTCTTTGCATTCTAGTTTTTAGATTAAAAATTGTCCAGTATTATCGTACTCTTTACACACGTTAATGACTGGGGAAACATAATGACCTAAAAGATATAGCTCTAAGATTCCCTTCTACTGTGAGGTAGGTGCCACGTAAAAGGTACTCCTTTCTCACTCATCCATTTCCCTACCCCTTTGCTATTCTGTTCTATCACTTTCTGCTGTGGTCACATCCTGCCATTGATAGCTAAAGGCTGAAGTTAAAAGGCATTCTACAAAGAACAGAGGCTAGTGTACAATCCAGGTAGGGTCTGTAGGGTGCCAGAAGTTGCCACCCCAAAGTATGTCTTCAACATGCAGATTATTTCAAGCTGAAAACAGTGAAAGCCCTAAAGACTCAGCAAGAAACTTTGACCTTTCCCTTAACTGACCAAAAAAAAAAAGGGAATTTAGATAGAGGGCCTGTTCCCAGAATGTCACCAGAGATATCTGCAAGGAATATGGGCTGTGTGTGGCGGAAACTCTAGGCAGAGCCTAGAGATCACAGTCCACTCTGGGTCCCACTGTCACTGCATGGCCCAGCAAATATTTACTTAGCAAACTTTTACTTTTCCATCTTCACGTCAATTGCTTTCCTTCTCTTTGAAGAAACAAACCACTACCTACAACATCCTCTTTTGTCTTTAGCTGCAGAGGGTATTTAAGATGAGGGTTTCAGCCATTTTGACAAGTTACTCAGTTTTCCTGGGTCTCTGTATGTACATGTGTTATTAAACTTTTGTGTGCTTTTTCTTTTCTCAATCTATCTTATGTCAATTCAATTCTGAGACCAGTCAGAAGAACCCCAAAAAATTAAAGGAAAAATTCCTCCTCCATGACAGGGTCACAGGCACTAACCATTAGGATAGTTTCAAGACTCAGGAGATTGGGGTAAGAAGTAGAAAATAAAGGTATCACACAATTCACCATCCATGTTTAAATACATACATACCATGGTCAGGCACTACAATGAGCACTGGATATACAATGATGAACAAAACAAATATAATCTTTTTCTTTGGAGGGCTTATCCTCTAGCTTGGAAGACACAAATTATTCAAATAATTTAAGAAATACTATAAGGATGCAAGGGCTTCCAAGGTGGCTCAGTGGTAAAGAATCTGCCTGCCAATGCAGGAGATAGAGGTTTGATCCCTGGGTCAAGAGAAGGAAATGGCAACCCACTCCAGTATTCTTGTCTGGGAAAACCCATGGACAGAGAAGCCTGGCAGGCTACAGGCCATTGGGTCGCAAAAGAGTCAGATACGACTTAAGAGACTAAACAACAACAATATAAAGGTGTAAACTGCTATGACACAGTGTATGATAGGCAAGTATCACAGGCAAATTACAGTCCTTGTATTATTACTGTATACAGTAATGGTTAAACTGAAACACATTTCCCCAAATCCCCTTCTCTATATGGTGCTGGGTCAGAATCAACGAAACACAAAACCTGCACAAGATTTGGAAGGCAGAGTGAACGAAGCAAGAGCCATTACTCCAGAAGATTTTCAAGAGTTAAATGTGATGAAACAGAAACAACGGTGCTAGCAGGTCCCATTCATCCTCTTTTCCCTGCTCTAACTCAACTCCTCCCAACTGCTGACCCTACTGAGCAACAGTTCCTAATCCCTAGAACCTGAAAACGTTACCTTATTTGGAAAAGGGAATTTTGCAGATGAAATGAAGTTAAGGATCTTGAGATGGGAAAATTATTCTGAATTAGCTAAGTAAATCCTAAATGCCAACACAAGGGTCCTCATAAAAGACAAAAGAGGAAAATACAAGTACTTACAAGAAGGCTTTTCCTATGGCTCAGTGGGTAAAGAATCCACCTGCAGTCAGGAAAAATAAGGCACAGGTTTGATCCCTAAGCTAGGAAGATATCCTGGAAGAGGAAATGGCAACTCACTCTGGTATTCTTGCCTAAAAACACCCTGGAGGGCTACAGTCCAAAGGGTTGCAGAGAGTCGGACATGACTGAACATGGATGCACGAAAGAGAAAATAGCACTGTAAAGATGGAGGAAAAAGGAATGTGAAGATGCTGGCCTGGAGCATCTGGAGTGATGTTCCAGACTGGAGTGATGTAGCCACAAACCAAGTGATGCTGGCGCCCACCAGACGCTGGAAGAAAAACTGGAGTGGATTATCCCCTAAAGCCTCCGGAGGGTACAGAGTGCCTCTGACACTTTGATATTAACCCAATGATACTGATTTTGGATTTCTTGCCAGCAAAACTGTGGGAAAATACATTACTCTTATTTTAAGCAATCAAACATGTGGTAATTTGTTACAGCAGCCCCAGCAAACCAAACCAAGCATCTGAGTCTATAATGAAAAAATGTAATTGTTCTCCAGTCCATGTGTAGTCGGGAAAAATGCATTTACTATGTGCTGGAAAAAGACTGGTTAAAATTAAGCTTTCACTACTCAAAAGAGATATTAATAAGTTAACAAGAAAACTGGGTTATACTGAAAAGTGCATAGAACAGTTCCTGGCACACAGTATGTGCTCAATAAATATATTTTTAAAAATAAATGCCAAAATCTGTAACAAATCAAGGATACAAAAAAATGAGATATCAGTCTAGAGATCACCCATCATGGAAAATCTGAAGCCTATCCACTTGGTTGATAAAACTAAATGACTAATAATAACACTTCTACAGGGAAGGTAAAGACTTGACAAACATTACAAAGTAATTCTACTACAGCTAATTTTATAAAACATCAATTTCTTTGCTATTTTAAAGAATATAAAGGCAAAAAAAATTTTTTTAAGAAAATAAAAGGCAAAAAAGATTACATGTTTATTAGTCTGTTTTTATAACCTGAAATATTAATAGTAGATAATCAGAGGTAAATGTACAAGCTAGAAAACAATTTTCCAATTTTAAGTTTTCTGTCGATATTCAATTACCCTCAAATTGACCAATTTCAGGTATACTACATTTGTCAAAACATATCATCTGAAATATACCTATATATATGCAGAAAGTCAAACACAGTCCTATAAAATAGCTTTGATTTTCAAGCACTAACATTAATAATAGGGTTCTAGTATTTTCTAAATTTTAAAAATGTTTAAGTATTAAACTGTACTAGGGTAATCAAGAATAATGTCTAGTTCTTTATTTAATTCAGCCTGAGGATAAATCTTTAAGATAAGGGGCATTAAAATATTTTTCTTTGCAGCCTTCACAAATGGTAAAAGTTTTAGAAAAATATGTTTATCAGTGAAAATAATTTAACAGAAACTTCACATGAATTGTTATAGTTTATGGCCTGACAAACTATCAAAGATTTAAAAATTTTTTAAAATCTTAACCTGTTAATTTGTGCTTGGGTAACTAATGAAAGATTACCACACTACCATAAGGACAAAATTCCAATATTAAAATTCAAATCCATTCTAAATCTGACAACACAACCACTCCCAAGTAAACCTTTAATAGTCTTAGAAGTTTCTATTCACTATGGTTGTATTAACCATATAGGATATAAAAATATTTTGTTTTATGCTTTTTTGTTTCCAAAACGTAAAAAATTTTTATTGAAGTACTGTATAGTTGATTTACAATGTTGTATTAGTTTCTGGTATATAGCAAAGTGATTCAGTTATACATGCATAATTATTTTTCATTATAGGTCATTATAAGATACTGAATATAGGTGCCTGTGCCAAACGGTAGGATCTTGCTTATCTATTTTATACATAGTAGTTTTTATCTGCTAATCTCAAACTCCTAATTTACCCCTCCTCCTGCCTTTCCCCTTTGGTAATCATACGTTTGTTTTCTATGTCTGTGAGTTTCTGTTTCTATTTCTGAATACAATATGAATCTATCTCATGTCCTGCTTCATTTCTGATGGGGACAGCCTTCAGGGTTTCACAGCTCTAAATCTACCGTCCATATAGCAAATGTCTTAATAAAATGTGGATCTAATCACACGCCTTTCCTATTTGTAAAGTTTAACTGAAATACAGGGCCTGTCACATAATAGTCATTTACTCTGTTAGATTTATAAAAGAACAAATAAACTCTGTAATATGTAAATTCTCAGAAGGGAAAAATGACCCTGTGAATTAAGTCTCTCTGTACATACATATGGAGAAGGAAATGGCAACCCACTCCAGTATTCTTGCCTGGAGAATCCCATGGAGAGAGGAGCCTGGTAGGCTACAGTCCATGGGGTTGCAAAGACTTGGACACGACTGAGCGACTTCACTTTCACTTTTAAACAAATGCAACTGGTTTTCATTAAATATTTTCTAATAGTTGCAACTTCACAAGAGAAGTTAATGAAATAATTATTATGAGCACCTGCAACCAATCAGACATTGTGCTAGGTGCTTTATAGGCATCATCTCACTTAAAACTCATTTAATCTGTAAAGGAGATACCACTCATTTTACAGATTAAAAACTGAAGTTCTGAGATATTAAGTCTATAACTTCCTTTGCATAATATGACAGAATTCAGATACGAAGCATGATTTCTCTCAGTCAAAGCTACAATTCATGGCCCATGAATTTTTGCAAGGAGTCTATTGCATGGTCTTTGCAATAATGCCTAAGTGTTGAAACATGTCTAAGTTTTAGAGGGTCAGTCACCATAACATATTAGAGTATGCCTCCACCAGATTGTATAAGTTCACATTCTGTCTCCACATAACCATAACCAGGGCAAAGTACTTAACCTCTGTCCCTCCTTTCTCTTACCTATAAAATGGGAATAAACAATAGTATGTACTTCATAAGATGGTTTAAAGGATATAAATTACAAAACAGGGGTTATAATTCTACATTGCCTCATCTGAGTATTCACTGGATAAAAGAGTCAGCAAAAACAATACCGGGAGCAGACTGTGGCTCAGATCATGAACTCCTTATTGCCAAATTCAGACTTAAATTGAACAAAGTGGAGAAAACCACTAGACCATTCAGGTATGACCTAAATCAAATCCCTTACAATTATACAGTGGAAGTTGAGAAACAGATGTAAGGCACTAGATCTGATAGACAGAATGCCTGATGAACTATGGATGGAGGTCTGTGACACTGTACAGGAGACAGGGATCAAGACCATCCCCAAGAAAAAGAAATGCAAAAAAGCAAAATGGCTGCCTGAGGAGGCTTTACAAATAGCTGTGAAAAGAAGAGAAGCCAAAAGCAAAGGAGAAAAGGAAAGATATAACCATCTGAATGCAGAGTTCCAAAGAATAGCAAGGAGAGATAAGAAAGCCTTCCTCAGAGATCAATGCAAAGAAATAGAGGAAAACAACAGAATGGGAAAGACTAGAGATCTCTTCAAGAAAATTAGAGATACCAAGGGAACATTTCATGCAAAGATGGGCTCGATAAAGGATAGAAATGGTATGGACCTAACAGAAGCAGAAGATATTAAGAAGAGGTGGCAAGAATACACAGAAGAACTGTACAAAAAAGATCTTCATGACCCAGATAATCATGAAGGTGTGATCACTCCCACTCACCTAGAGCCGGACATCCTGGAATGTGAAGTCAGGTAGGCCTTAGGAAGCATCACTACGAACAAAGCTAGTGGAGGTGATGGAATTCCAGTTGAGCTATTTCAAATCCTGAAAGATGATGCTGTGAAAGTGCTGCACTCAATATGCCAGCAAATTTGGAAAACTCAGCAGTGGTCACAGGACTGGAAAAGGTCAGTTTTCATTCCAATCCCAAAGAAAGGTAATACCAAAGAATGCTCAAACTACCGCACAATTGCACTCATTCACATGCTAGTAAAGTAATGCTCAAAATTCTGCAAGTCAGGCTTCAGCAGTACGTGAACCATGAACTTCCAGATGTTCAAGCTGGTTTTAGAAAAGGCAGAGGAACCAGATATCAAATTGCCAACATCTGCTGGATCATTGAAAAAGCAAGAGAGTTCCAGAAAAACATCTATTTCTGCTTTATTGACTGTGCCAAAGCCTTTGACTGTGTGGATCACAATAAACTGTGGAAAATTCTGAAAGAGATGGGAATACCAGACCACCTAATCCGCCTCTTAAGAAAACTGTATACAGGTCAGGAAGCAACAGTTAGAACTGGACATGAAACAACATATTGGTTCCAAATAGGAAAAGGAGTACGTCAAGGTTGTATATTGTCACCCTGCTTATTTAACTTATATGCAGAGTGCATCATGAGAAACACTGGGCTGGAGGAAGCACAAGCAGGAATCAAGATTGCTGGGAGAAATATCAATAACCTCAGATATGCAGATGACACCACCCTTATGACAGAAAGTGAAGAGGAACTAAAAAGCCTCTTGATGAAAGTGAAAGTGGAGAGTGAAAAATTTGGCTTAAAGCTCAACTTTCAGAAAACTAAGCTCATGGCATCCAGTCCCATCACTTCATGGCAAACAGATGGGGAAACAGTGCAAACTGGCTGACTTTATTTTTCTGGGCTCCAAAATCACTGCAGATGGTGACTGCAGCCATGAAATTAAAAGATGCTTGTTCCTTGGAAGGAAAGTTATGACCAACCTGGACAGCATATTAAAAAGCAGAGACAGTACTTTGCCAACAAAGGTCTGTTAAGGCAAGGCTATGGTTTTTCCAATAATCATGTATAGATGTGAGAGTTGGACTATAAAGAAAGCTGAGCGCTGAAGAATTGATGCTTTTGAACTGTGGTGTTAGAGAAGACTCTTGAGAGTCCCTTAGACTGCAAGGAGATCTAACCAGTCCATCCTAAAGGAGATCAGTCCTGGGTGTTCATTGGAGGGACTGATGTTGAAGCTGAAACTCCAATACTTTGGCCACCTGATGTGAAGAGCTGACTTATTTGTAAAGACCCTGATGCTGGGAAAGATTGAGGGCAGGAGAAGGGGATGACAGAGGATGAGATGGTTGGATGGCATCACTGACACAAGGGACATGGGTTTGGGTGGACTCCAGGAATTGGTGATGGACAGGGAGGCCTGGCGTGCTGCAGTTCATGGGGTCACAAAGAGTTGGACATGCCTGAGCAACTGAACTGAAC
>NW_011495072.1:20665675-20680845 GCF_000754665.1 Bison bison bison
ATGACAGAGGATGAGATGGTTGGATGGCATCACTGACACAATGGACATGGGTTTGGGTGGACTCCAGGAATTGGTGATGGACAGGGAGGCCTGGCGTGCTGCAGTTCATGGGGTCACAAAGAGTTGGACATGCCTGAGCAACTGAACTGAACTGAACTAAGACTTACTCATGTTACAAAATGCCACTAATAACATTTAAAATTGGCTTTTTATAGCACATATGAATTTAGAAAAACCTTATCTACCTTTTACAGAAAAACTAGGCAGAGTAGGTATAAAGTCATGTGTGGACATTTCCTTACTGTAATAATTTTCTTTCTTAGCACTTATCTGACATGATCTAAAATTCCAGCTTCATTTTAACTCTGTTTTCTACTATATTACCTGACTTACCAAAGCTTTTCAATTAAAGTGCTTATCTCCAGGCAGCAACTGATTCTTTGGTTCCATTTGGGATGGTATCTCCGACATGGATGATAAACTAGTAAGAGTTTTGGGTAGGCAATCTGGATTGAGCAGCTGAGTTACACTTTAGCTTATAAAATAAACACTCATATTTATATACCAAACACTCTCAAATTTATATAGCAGAAGACATCCAAAAACCAATCATTAAAATACGTATAAAAAAATCATATTAAAAAAAAAAGTAAAAAACCAAAACAAAACCCATATATAGCCACAGCACTATACTCCTTCATTAAAGGAAACAATTAAGTTTAATGTACTTAGGATACACCTGTTTTTCAGACAGGTGAAATCTAATGTTAAGCTACCAATTCATATTGATCTGAACTTTAATAAATTCATACACGCATTATTATTAACTACTAGTTTGATGATGTTCAAGCTACCTCAGTAACCCAGACAGGTCTACAATTTACTCTTCAGTTTTTTATAATTTCACACACACACACAAATCCACAGCAGACTGTTATCAAATAGAAACTTCCTTCTCTAATAAAGGGAAATAAACTCAAAAGTTATACTTCATAGCTACTGAAGGATGATTAGCCTTTAAGGGAGAGAATATTTCAGTTGATTCCAATTATCTGTCCAGTCATTCATCCAACATACTTTCTACTAATATCCATTTCAAATATAACTGAGGCAGCCCAGACCGTGTATGTAGGACACAGGGTTTGATCTGTCTCACCCTGAATATTCTCATTTAAAAGGTGGTGATGGGAAACAAAATATGTCATTCCCAAAATATGCTACTTTGACATATTATTTTGAGTTGTAGGTATTAAAACGCAGGGAAACCTTCTCTGAATTTCCCTTATCTGCTTAAACATAAATCCTCTAAAAGGAAGTCAACTGTCATAAATCCACTCCCCAAAGGAGCTTCATCAACCGAGACTGACTGTTAATCACAGGAGAGGAGACTAAGAGAGGAAGGTAAATTCTGATGTTGTCCTTTACAAATTCAGATTAGCAGGAGAGAACATTTGTAAAAATTCATTCTCTGAATTGCAACTTTGTATATAAAATGGTTTTGGTATATTCATCATTTTTTATTTTATTTTATTTATTTTTGGCTGTGCTGGGTCTTTGTTGCTTCATGGGCTTTTCTCTGGTTGCAGTGAGCAGAGGCTACTCTCTAGCTGTGGTGCAAGGGTTTCTCATTGCCATAGCTTCCTTACTGCGGAGCACAGGTTCTAGGGCACATGGGCTCAGGAGTTGCAGTTTCTGGGCTGTAGAGCATAGGCTCAGTAGCTGTGGCCCACGGGTTTAGCTCTGTGGCGTGTGTGATCCTCCAGGTCCAGGGACCAACCAATCTCCTGCATTGTTGTTGCTGTTCAGTTGCTAAGTCATCTGACTCTTTATGATCCCACAGACTGCAGCATGCCAGGCTTCCCTGTTCTTCACCATCTCCCAGAGTTTGCTCGAATTCGTATCCACGAAGTCAGTGATGCCCTCTTCTCCTTATCTCAGACTTTCCCTTTATCAGGGTCTTTTCCAATGAGTCAGCTCTATGGTACTATGGTAGCCATAGTATTGGAGCTTCAGCTTCAGCATCAGTCCTTCCAATGAATATTCAGGATTGACAGGTTTGATCTCCTTGCTGTCCAAGGGACTCTCAAGAGTTTTCTTCAGCACCACAACTCAAAAGCATCAACTTTTTGGCACTCAGACTTCTTTATGGCCCAACTCTCACATCTGCACACGACTACTGGAAAAACCACAGCTTTGACTATATGGACCTCTGATGGCAAAGTGATGCCTCTGCTTTGTAACATGCTGTCTAGGTTGGTCATAGCTTTTCTTCCAAGGAGCAAGCATCTTTTAATTTCATGACTGCAGTCACTGTCCACAGTGATTTTGGAGCCCAAGAAAATAAAATCTGTCACTGTTTCTACTTTTTCCCTTTCTGTTTGCTATGAAGTGATGGGACTGGGTGCCATGACCTTAGGTTTTTGAATGTTGAGTTTTAGGCCAGCTTTTTCACTCTCCTCTTACTTTCATCAAGAGGCTCTTTAGTTCCTCTTCACTTTCTGCCATTAGGGTGGTATCATCTGCATATCTGAGGTTGTTGATACTTCTTTCTCCCTGCAATCTTGATTCTAGGTTGTGATTCATCCAGCCTGGCATTTTGCATGATGTACTCTGCATATAAGTTACATAAGCAGGGTGACAATATACAGACTTGATATACTCCTTTCCCAGTTTTGAACCAGTCCACTGTTCCATATCTGGTTCTAACTGTTGGTTCCTGACCTGCATACAGGCTTCTCAGGAGACAGGTAAGGTGGTCTGGTATTCCCATCTCTTTAAGAATTGTCCATAGTTTGTTGTGTTCCACACAGCCAAAAGCTTTAGCACAGTCAATAAAGATGTTTTTCTGGAATTTGCTTGCATCTTCCATAATCCAAAGGATGTTAGCAAGTTGATTTCTGGTTCCTCTGTCTTTTCTAAATCCAGCTTGTCATCTGGAAAGTCTCAATTCATGTACTGCTGAAGCCTAGTTCATGAACTGCTGAAGCCTAGCTTGAAGGATTTTGAGCATTACCTTGCTAGCATGTGAAATGAGTGCAACTGTGTGGTAGTCTGAACATTCACTGGCATTGCCCTTCTTAGGAACTGGAATGAAAACTGACCTTTTCCAGTCCTGTGGACACTGCTGAGTTTTCCAAATTTGCTGACAGGCAGATTCTTTACCACTGAGTCACCATGGAAGCCCACTCATTGGTTTGATTCTTGCCTTCCCAGGGACAGCTATTGCTTTCCAGTTTGTCTCATTTTGTGTCCTGAAAAACTGGGGTTGGTTTTCTGCCTGCTCAGGCATGCAGGTTATGATTCTTGTGTATTCAAGCAACTCAACTGTAAGGTTGGGGGCAAAAAAATATGAGGAGACAGAAATGTGGGTTACATCTCATCTGCAGCTACTGTCCTACAGACCACTGCCAGCTTGGGGTGGGGGTGGGATGTTACCATCTTAAAATTTTGTGTATCACAGAAATAATCAAATTTCCTTGTCCACTGCATTAGAATGAACTCTCACTAGATCCTTAACTATGACCATTTTTAAGTCTTCTGTCATTTACAAATAGTTACTGTTTTACTCTTATGCTTTCCTGCTGCTCCTAAGTCACTTCAGTCGTGTCCGACTTTGTGTGATCCCAGAGACGACAGCCCACCAGGCTCCCCCGTCCCTGGGATTCTCCAGGCAAGAACACTGGAGTGGGTTGCCATTTCCTTCCTGAAGTTTGTCCAGAACATTTGTCTTCAAAAAGATTCAAGAAAATGACACTGATAAGTACTCTACATTACAGATTTGTAATAACTTTAAGATCATACCATTGAACTAGGTAATAAATTCCAGAACTCTAATGGAAAAAATTAATGGATTCATGAAACTACTAACTTTAGATCAAGCAAAACAGGAATAATTACATGGGACTGAGAAAATGATGAGAATGATTTTTAATTTTATGACTTTTTGTTAAAAACATTGCTAGCTCTTTAACACTTTAACAGATTGAAGGAAGTCTTTTTTCTTAAACTTTCTATAATTTAAAGCAATTTGGTAAATTATATCTTTGCAAACAGAACGGAAACATTTATTTATCTGTTTCTCCCTACGTGATTCTTCAAAAAATCGGAAACTAATAGGGAGTATTCTTAATTTCATGACAATATAGTTACTTGCATATGTTCAATAAGAATCTATTTTCCTTGTAATAGGATACAGTTGGAAACACTGGCTATACGGCCAAAGTTTTGACTGAGATGTCATATTTGAGGATAATATCAACTTTAAGGAATTAAGGTGGACTTTGTGTAAAGTCCACCATTCTTTTGGTAAAGAATCCACCTGCAATGTGGGAGACCTGGGTTCAATACCTGGGTTGGGAAGACCACCTGGAGAAGGGAAAGGGTTCCCACTCCAGTATTCTGGCCTGGAGAATTCCATGGACTGTATAGTCCACTGGGTCGCAAAGAGTCGGACACGATTCCAGCTTTCACTTTACAAGGTCAATGAAGCCCCTTCCAGAAACACACACACACACACACACACACACACACACACACACACACACACACACACACAAAACCCCTGGTATCTTGCTTTCATAGTTCCAAGCCATATCAGTTGAGTAAGGAAGGTCATTTTCTGGTGGGTCCAAGAACTTAAGGATTTCTTAGGGACCTCAAGGAAAAAGGAGAGAGAAATTCACTCAAATCTAAGTATTACAGGAGAAATCTGACGGTCAGTCCTTGGCTTGGCTTTCTGGGCTTGAGATACTTTCAAACGTCTGAGATTCCTTCTGAAAAGTTACAGCAAAGCAGATTTTAAGAGTCTTTATGGTCAATTACTATTCTTACTGCATTTACATAAATAATCAGGCCAAGTTTAATGAGACTAGACTTATTGTGCAAACAAATTAGTCTTACTGTAACTATCTTTGGTAGAAGTAGAGAGGACTAGAGAGAGAACATTTACGTTTCAGTAGCACACTTCTGTGGATATCATATTCTACTGTAGTCCACTGCCTTTGAGGTTTTATAATCTACTTGTACACTGGATTGGATCTCTGAATTATTCTAGTTTCCTCCAATATCTAGTTATGACTCTCTAAACTAACATTTTCAACTTTCTCTACTCTGACTTGGAATCACAAAAACTAAACACTGTCCTTTTCCCAAAGCCCTGCAAGCTGAAGCTAGACAACTTGGGTAACTTATTATTTTTCCAGTTTTATTGAGTTATAATTGACATACAGCACCACATAATTTTATGTTGCACAGCATAATGATTTGACTTACATACATCGTGAAATGATTACCACAGTAAATTTAGTGAATATCAATCTTCTCATGTAAATTAAATAGAAAATATATATTTATGTTTTTTGCCTTATGATGAGAATGTTTACGATTTACTCTCAACAACTTTAATATATAAAGTACAGAAGTAATACTACATTTATCACATTGTACATTATAGCCCTAGTATTTATTCATCTTATAACTGTAAGTTTTTGCCTTTTGACTACCTTCTTCCAATTCTACCCTACCTTCCACCCTGCCACCCTCTGGTAACCACAAAAATGATGTCTTTTTTCTGAGTTTGTTTTTGAAGTACAATTGACATACAACACTATGCTAGTTCCTGGTATGCACCATAGTGATTTGCTACTTCTATACGTTTCTAAAGTAATCACCATGATACATACAGTCATCATCTGCCACCTAAGATTTACACATGTACTGACTATATTCCCCACACTGTACATTTCCTACTTGTGACCGTTTGTTATTGGAAGTTGTACCTTTTAATCTCTTCCACCTATTTCTCCCCTAACCACCTGCTTGTTCTCTGAGTTTATGATTCTATTTCTGTTTAGAATGATCACTCTTGTGTTATAGTATAATCTTATTTCAGCTTTTTATTAATCTTATATTTGAAAATGCTTTTCTATTCTATGTTTTAGTACTTTATTTGATCCTCAAAGTAATAAATCTTTGAGGTAGTATAGATAACTTTCTCAAAAAATGATAGCAAAATGCTAATTTACCAAATATTATAAAATACTTATAAAGTGCAGCACACAAGAGAAGAATGTTTTGGACTGAAGACGGACTTTAGAGAGCTTTATAAGAAGGAAGTAGCAACTTCCAGTTGGAAAAGAAGTCCTGGGAATACTGTACAGCATGGTAACTATAGTTAATAATACCATATTGTATATTTGAAAGTTGCAAAAAGAGTAAACTTAAAATCTTAAAAGCTGTCATTACAAGAAAAATTTGGGGGACTTCTCTCGTGATCCAGTGGCTAAGACTCTGAGCTCCCAATGCAGGGGACCCAAGTTCAATCCCTGGTCAGGGAACAAGATCTCACATGCTGCAACTAAGACCTGGTGCAGCCAAATAAATAAATATAAAAAAAAAAAGAAAAATTTTGTATCTATGTGTGGTGATGAATGTTAACTAGATTTGTGGTGATAATTTTGCAATACATACAAATATCAAATCATTAAGATGTACACTGGAAACTAATACAGAGTTATATGTCAATTACATCTCAATTTTTTTAAAAAATTAAAGGAGGTGGCATTAAAGAATACCTTTTGCAAAGATGGACAGAATGATTTCTACAAAGATGGAAAAAAAGGCCTTCCTTGTAGGAAGAAAGGATGTAAGCAAAGAAGGCGGCACATAGGCATAGAACATGTTCAGAAATTAACTTCAAAGTAACTATTACGATTGAGCTAAAAAACAGAACTCGTGGGATAAAATAATTTTTTAAAAAAGAATGAAAGGGACATGTTGATTTGATTGAAGTCAAGGAGAGCTACACATTTTTGAAGAGCTTTGGTTGGTAACCTAAATAATTTTAAATTTAATCTGGATTCAATAGAAAGTCACTGGAGTATGTCTGAGGAAAGAGAAACCAAGGAATACATAAGACCTCTGGTTTTGAAAAGCAGTTTCAAGGGGAGTTACTGGAAGGGAGATAGGCTGAGGGCAGCAAATCCAGCCACTGCCACAGAGCAAGTAAGAAGAGGAAAGAGAAGTCACGTTTAGCATAGAAATGAAAAAGAGAACAAGCAAACTGGGATGCTGAAAAAGTAGAATCAATACTTGGGAGGAAAGTTAGGGCCAGGAATGTAAATTTAGAAGTCATGCCCTTAAAGGAAACAATCTGAGTTTACCAGCGAAAATGAGTAAGGGCACCAAGTGAGAAACTACCAAATTTCATTTTTAACTACCAGAGTTGAACGCTGATCGAAAACAAAAAACTGCGGTTCCATTTTCAAATGCTGCATGTAACAGAACATAATAAAAGATTCAGCCTTCTACCATAAAGTAATGAAAAGTGTTTTACCAAGCATGGCCCAATACTACATTTAATATTACCCTTTAATTCATTTGAACCAGCATCCCCTGTAGTTTAGTTGCTTTAAATAAAAGTTAATTAAAATCTTCCCTTCCTAAACACTCAGAACCCAACAAGCACACCTTTTCTGATAGGAATCCCACCTGGCCTCAGACAGCCTTTGCCTGCGTACTAGCCTTACCAAGGACAACCTTTCCATTTCTTGAAGTCCCTGAGGCTTCTTCAGCGCAGGGTCCCGGTCTCCTGGCTCGGCATCAGCCACAGGGCCGTACACCGAGCGGGAAGCTCCAGGGCAGTTCGCAAATGGAGTGACCGCCAGCCTGGCCCTCCGGCCACTCGGTTCCGCACGCCCGAGACTCTAAAGCACACACTGCCGTTTTCATTTGGTTGACACACCCCTTTCCTGGAGCCCTTTTCCTTCCTACACCTAGCACATTCCTCACGTCGTCCCTCGTACTTACAACGTGTCACTTCATCCACTCCCACCCCGTACTCAGCTAGAACTTAAGGTATTCCATACCGTTCCCTTCACTCAGACAGACTTCGTATCAGCCGCGCGCCCGCTGCATCCTCCCGGAGCTGCCCCGGCCAAAGCAGAGGCCACCGGCCTGCCCGTGCCCGCCGCCACCCAGGAGCGCACCAGGCTCACCTTCCGCGCAGCTCGTCCGGCTGCGCGTACTGGGGGCGGCGGCTCAGCTCGGCCCGGCGCCCCAGGCTGCGGCGCCCGCCGGGTCCCCCGCTTCCCTTGAAGCGCAGCACCACTCGCTACCGCCGCCGTCGGTGCCGCCGGCCCAGTGCGGCTCAGGCGTTTCCGGGTTCCCGCGGTCCCGTCCGTCCCAATCGCTCCGGCTGCCGCCTCGGCCCGGGTGAACGCCGTTCCCGGCTCGGCTCTGCTGGTCCCATCTTGGCATTCGCCAACTCCATCCCCAAGACGAGGACTTCAGAGGCTCCGCGGGCGACCCCCGGAGCCGGCTTCACTGTCGTGTCCTTGCCTGGGGCAGTACCTTCTGCTAGTTGTTTCCTAAAGGGACGTAGCGAACGGAGTGACTCCAGCGGCGTGCCTCTGCCGGACTGCCTGGTGGCGAAGGTCGCCAGGGTGTGAGACTGCGAAAGTAAAGTCAAAGTCCTTTGGGGGCAAAGGACCCTGAGAGGGAGTGAGGAGGTGGATCCAGGAAGCAAACACACTGGGTTCTAGAAATGTCAGTGACAGTGAAAACTAACGAGATTCGTTCTGGCTCAGGCTGCCATTCATTTTTCTGGAAGGCTTGTTCGGTTGGAAATAACCGCTTCTCCCACTCTGGTTTAGACCCTGAGGCTGAACAGAGCCTAGAGCAGCGCCACCAAATTAGTAGGGTAGGATTATCCCTTTCCTCTTAACACCACGCCGCTATGAATTAAGCCTGTGTCTCTTTATATTGCAAATGATTAAAACTACATCCGAGAAAGACAAACGGAGAAAGAGAGCAGAAAAACAAAATTAAATAACTGTATTAGAGTAGAATGACTGGCTTTAAAATTTTGGCTCAAATGGAAACGAATCTGCCTGCAACTCAGGAGACCCAGGTTGGATCCCTGGGTTGGGAAGATCCTATGGAGAAGGAAATGGCAGTATTCTTGCCTGGGAAATCCCACGGACAGAAGAGCCTGGAGGGCCTCCAGTGCATGGGGCTCGAAAAGAGACACGACTTGAGCGACTAACACTCATGATCTTGAGAAATTCCCAGGATGGTGGAATATATCTTAGATTTTCATGTTTGTTCTAAATATTTTGGAAGTAAAATGTGCCTGATGCATAATAATAATAGCTAGGCACTATTCTAAGATTAAGATAGAATATATAATGAATCTTTTCCTCCTTTTGTAAGAGGGAAAAGATTTAAACTATTTTAGAAATACTTCGGCAGGAAAAATATACCTTATACATAAATAAGGTATATTTTATGTTTGTTTTTTTTTTTAAGAGAAAAAGATTTTTTAGTCTGTTCAAAAGTTTTAAAATGAAAAGGAGAGAAGTGGAGGCAATTATTCATTAGGAAACAGTAACATGGTGCTTTGGCCTCTTGGAAGAGGACCAAAGCTCTAAACAGACAAAAACAACAATGAAAATAGAGGGTTCAATATATTTATGACACCCACAACTGATGTAAAGATATGGGTTGCCAAACTGATGACCAAAAGAAAGTAATGCTTTCATTGACCTCTCCTAGCTTTACAATTTGTACTTAGATACTAATGTAGTGGAAACTAGTTTAGGCACCCCATTATGTTAGCCCTTATTCTCTCTACCCATTCAACCTACACAGCACACGGTTGCACCTCAGTCCCATCTGACTTACTCTTTGTGACATCATGGACTATAGCCCCATGGACTGTAGCTCGCCAGGCTCTTCTGTCCATGGAATTTCCCAGGCAAGAATACTCGAGTGGGTTGCCATTTTCTCCTCCAGGGCATCAAACCTGACCTGAGTCTATGGAGTCTCCTGTATTGGCTGGCAGATTCTTTACACTTGCCCCACCTGGGAAGCCCAACATACAGATGTTTATAAAGTTTTCCCTCTTTCTTGCTTAACAGCACTGTGAAAATGATTGCCCTCTAGCTAAGGCTGTACCATCCACCTAATGTTTAACCCTCCAAGAGGACACTCCGTATCACTGCTTTCCATTGGGAGCATTCTTCATTCCAGAAAGAGAGTCATGGCTGACCACCAGAACCTGTTCTGAATCACCTAATGCCAGCCCTAACATCTCAATATCCCCAGGAGGAGAAGAATGCAAGAACACATCAGCCCTGATCCTCATCTTCAGCCCCATTTACCACCTGAAAACTGTAAGACCTCTTCCAGCTTCCCCGGGGAAGCAGAGCACAATCTTGAGAGCATTAACTTTCAAGCTTACACGCTCAAGCCCCACTGCTCCTGGGGCTTGAGTAATAAAGTAATAAAGCTACTCCTTTCTCCAAAGCACTGTCTCTGTATTTTTACTTGGTGTCGGTGAGCAATAACACTGAACTGCTTTCAGTTTTCCTGTATATACCACTCATAGCACCTATTCCGGAGAAGGCAATGGCACCCCACTCCAGTAGTCTTGTCTGGAAAATCCCATGGACGGAGGAGCCTGGTGGGCTGCTGTCCATGGGGTCGTTAGGAGTCGGACACGACTGAGAGACTTCACTTTCACTTTTCACTTTCATGCATTGGAGAAGGAAATAGCAACCCACTCCAGTGTTCTTGCCTGGAGAATCCCAGGGACAGGGGAGCCTGGTGGGCTGCCATCTGTGGGGTTGCACAGAGTCCGACACGACTGAAGCGACTTAGCAGCAGCAGCAGCAGCACCTATTCCCATTCCTCATGCTCTTAATTGAATGTTGAATATGTTTCCATTGGTCCTGCTTACATTTTTTATAGCTAGCTCCACTCATTTTTCAGCTCTCTGTTGAGGTATTATCAGAAACTTGAAGCTTTTTCTTGTTTCCTTCCTTCCAGGGATCTGAACTCCTTCTCTGTGGTTCCAGAACATCTTGAGGCATCTTGTACATCTCTAAATAATTTACTTCACTGTACTGTGATCTGATCTATAGTTCTCTTTTCTGTCCAACACTCTCCATGAGGTAAGTGCTATCCTATTTATCTCCAGATCTCCAGCACTTGGCACAGTGCTTAGCACATAATATAAACTCAACACATATTTCCTGAAAGGAACTAAACTGGTTGGTAATGATGGTGAAGACAAGCCAGAGAGTGTAAAAGCTCGCTGGGGAAGAACGGCCAGCACAGCCTAAACTGTGAGTCTAGGCATCCAACACAAAGAATTCAAGTCAGCACCTAAGGTCTGAAGCTCTTTTAATAATAATAACCCAATAAGGATTGTACCATTGAGTAGTTTGCTGTATCAATCTCATTTAACCCTCACATTAGCCCTATAAAGTAGGCATTAATACCTTCAGTATTTTACTGCAGGAGAACATGAGACAGATTAAGTAACTTACTGAAGCTCTCATATCTACTGAAAAGTAAACTGGGATTCAAATCCTAATTTGTCTGCCTTTAAGTCCATGCATTAAAACACTACATTTAGCTGTAGTAGAACAGAAAAGGAATGAACACCGTATAGAAAAAAAAGGGTGTCTGTCAGCAAAGTAGCAATAGGGGTAGGAGTATCAGTGGAAAACAGAGATGACCATGAAGGAAGAGAGAAAAACAGCAACCTGGGGGTACTGGGGCAGAGGACCAGCTTTGGGTTTTCTATGATAACAGATCTGAAAGGCAAAATTTTGACACCTTAAAAGACAGACAAATGAGAATAACATATTAGTCCGAGGGCAGCCAGAGTGAAACAGGACTGTGTTTCTCACTGGTGCTTGATTAGGGTTGCCAGATAAAATACACAGCTAGTTGAACTTGAATTCCAAATAAACAATTAATAATTGTTTAGTATTAATATATGCAATACATGGGGCTTTGCAAGTGGCTCAGTGGTAAAGAATCAACTTGCCAGTGCAGGAAACACAGGAGATCTGGATTCAATCTTTGGGTCGGGAAGATCCCCTGGAGGAAGAAATGACAACCCAATCCAGTATTCTTGCCTGGAAAAATTCCATGGACAGAGGAGTCTGGTGGGCTGCAGTCCATGGTGTTGCAAAGAGTCTGGACATGACTGAGCGACTGAGCATGCATTCAATATGTGGTGGAAATGGAATGTTGCCTGCCATTCCAGAAACAGAGTGTTGCCCATTCTGGTTCTACAAGGATCAAGCCACCAGTCAATGAAGCATACCCCACCCCCATGCACCCCAAGGGGAATTCAGGATGGAGAAAGATAGGAAGTAGTCAGTCTACACTTCTGGATACTGGCCCTAAATAGTTGAGCTGTATATCTAAAGGAATAATTTCAATGCATCAGTCCATACACCGAAAAGCACTAACATCTTTAACTTTGATATCTATTTTTTGTGATTAGTACTAAGCTCTTGATGTTAGACTGCATGTTTTGTTTTGTTTTCAGCAGAAACCTCCTATATGTCTTGGCTTCTCCCTTAATTCTTTGAAGCAGTTCCCCAGAGCTATCTGAGAGTATGTTTTCCAGGCTACAGACCACAATAAGATCTCCAAATAAAACTTAACTTGCAACTTTTTGGTTGTATGTTTTTCTTTATTTGACAGTGCTTAAAAAAAATTTGTTTTATCAGAAATTCAAATTTAATGTGATATCCTATATTTTTATTTTCTAAATTTGGCAACGCTATCAAAAGCATGAATATTATAATATTGCACAATAACTGCAGTTTCCAAGGGTGCCCCAGAGAAATTAAGACCAATTAAATTATATTTGGTGCAGATGCCACTGCAAGCCTTAGGCACACAAGCGACTTTCCCCCCATCAGTATCTTCAGGCAGTCAAGGCTGGTACTTTATGAACTTTAATGGCTTAAGACTTCATAGGAAAAAAAGACAAGAAAGAAAGTGAGCAGGGACTATCGAGATTTATATATTTAATTTTTTTTTAATTTCTTTCTAAAACAGTTAAAATACAAAAAATTTCCTGGGGAATTAAACCTCAGGTTTCCAGGTGTCACTTATACTTTGTTCTTATACTATTATAGTTCTTAAAACTATGGAATTGAAGATGAAGCTCATCAACAGGAAAAACCAGTCTTTCCTTGATTTGCAAGCTGCTGAATCTGGCATGCTTTAGGGCAAAGCATCTGCATAGAAAGAATAGCCAAAGTTTATTTACTTGACCATCATTGACCTCTAAGAGAAATTGAATGAGGTTACTTCCATATCGTCAGTAGCTCAGCAGTCATGTGCCTCTTTTGCTTTCTGATAGATCCGTAGATCTCTTTAACACTCTATAGAACAGCTATTTGACAGGTTTGAAAGGAAATAACTTTTTATTTCCAGGTTCTGCCTGGCTTTTCGTATTATAACAGACTTACTTTCGGGGGGGATTAGGAGGTTGTTCAGAGAAGGCAATGGCACCCCACTCCAGTACTCTTGCCTGGAAAATCCCATGGACGGAGGAGCCTGGTAGGCTGCAGCCCATGGGGTTGCCGAGAGTCAGACACGACTGAAGCGACTTAGCAGCAGCAGCAGCAGGAAGTTCTTTGGGCTTCCCAGGTGGTGCTAGTGGTAAAGAACCCGCCTGCCAATGCAGAAGACATAAGAGATGTGGGTTCGATCCCTGGGTTGGGAAGATCTCCTGAAGGAGGGCATGGCAACCCCACTCCAGCATCCTTGCCTGGAGAATCCCATGGACAGAGGAACCTGGTGGGCTGCAGTCCATTTGGTCGCAAAGAGTGGGACAGGACCGAAGTGACTTAGCAGCAACAGCAGCAGCAGCGGGAGGTTGTTTAACAGAAGTGATGCCATTTGCTCTGTGTGCTCAGAAACTGGGGAAATTACCCTGGATGATTGCTGCCCCATGGAGTTTGTTGATTCTGGTCAGAGAATCAGTCATCACTTGATATTATTTTAAGTCTCTGATTGGTAGATGAACTTGGTGGTCTGGATATTAAGGAATTGGTTTTATCTCAGAGTCAAGCGATTCCCTTTTACCTGGCATAGTTTCCTGACAAAATCACCACAAATCCTTTTGTGGAGACCTAGGAAAAAGGTACATAGATGAAATTGTGCTGTTAAAGCCAGTCAGGGGCCCCTTAAGTCTGAGAATGGATGAGGGGTTGCAATTTAGTGAAGTTGGTCATCTATACAGTCCCAGAGTTCACTTGATTATATAGTTCACGTGTAGTTGGATTATGCTGTTCAGAATACTTCTTGTTCTCTACCTTCAGGACACCTGGTAGCTTGTAATTTCTGACTCTTGTAGCTGAATGGGACCACATGACTAGTTCTAACTGTTCAGCTCAGTTCAGTTCAGTTCAGTCGCTCAGTTGTGTCCGACTCTTTGCAACCCCATGGACTGCAGCATGCCAGGCCTCCCTGTCCATCACCAACTTCTGGAGTTTACTCACTCATGTCCATTGAGTTGGTGTTGCCATCCAACCATCTCATCCTCTGTCGTCCCCTTCTCCTCCCACCTTCAAACCTTCCCAGCATCAGAGTCTTTTCAAATGAGTCAGCTCTCCTTATCAGGTGGCCAAAGTATTGGGGTTTCAGCTTCAGCATCAGTCTTTCCAATGAATATTCAGGACTGATTTCCTGTAGGATGGACTGATTGGATCTCCTTGCAGTCCAAGGGACTCTCAAGAGTCTTATCCAACACCACAGTTCAAAAGCATCAATTCTTCGGCACTCAGCTTTCTTTATAGTCCAACTCTCACATCCATACTTGACTATTGGAAAAACCATAGCCTTGATTAGATGGACCTTTGTTGGCAAAGTAATATCTCTGCTTTTTAATATACTGTCTAGGTTGGTCATAACTTTCCTTCCAAGGAGTAAGCGTCTTTTAATTTCATGGCTGCAATCACCATCTGCAGTGATTTTGGAGCCCCAAAAACAAAGTCTGTCACTGTTTTCATTGTTTCCCCATCTATTTGCCAGGAAGTGTTGGGACCAGATGCCATGATCTTAGTTTTCTGTATGTTGAGCTTTAAGCAAACTTTTTCACTCTCCTCTTTCATTTTCATCAAGAGGCTCTTTAGTTCTTCACTTTCTACCATAAGGGTGGTGTCATCTGCATACCTGATGTTATTGATATTTCTCCCTGCAATCTTGATTCTAGCTTGTGCTTCATCCAGCCCAGTGTTTCTCATGATGTACTCTGCATACAAGTTAAATAAGCAGGGTGACAATATACAGCCTTGATGTACTCCTTTTCCTATTTGGAACCAGTTTGTTGTTCTATGTCCAGTTCTAACTGTTGC
>NW_011495072.1:20680945-20690121 GCF_000754665.1 Bison bison bison
TAAAGCAGAAATAGATGTTTTTCTGGAACTCTCTTGCTTTTTCCATGATTCAGCGGATGTTGGCAATTTGATCTCTGGTTCCTCTGCCTTTTCTAAAACCAGCTTGAACATCTGGAAGTTCACTGTTCACGTACTGTTGGAGCCTGTCTTGGAGAATTTTGAGCATTACTTTGCTAGCATGTGAAATAAATGCAGTTGTGCAGTAGCTTCTGACTGTAGGGAAGGTTCTAACTGTAGGGAAACAAAATTAACCACCCCCAAATTTTTCTTTGGTATGTGGATTATTTCGAGTTGACAACAATCACAGCCCAACAGACTCAGGAAGAAACTTTGACCTATCCACTATCAGCCTAAAGGAATGTAGATAAGAGGCTTTTTCAAGACAGGGGCCGTCTCCAAAGATAACTGTAGTATGAACTAGGTTTGCAGACAAGGAGGAACCTAGCAAAGTTTGTTTGTTAAAATTCCTGTCTGTGTCCCATTGTCTCTGCATGTTGCAGCAACAATTGCTTTCCAAACATTTGCTTCTCTATCTTCCTGGCAGTTAACTTTCCTCCTGTTTGAAGCCCCAGACCACTACTCCTAAGACCCTCTTTTGTTTTTAAATGAAGATGATATTTAATGTGAGAATTTCAGCCATTTTGGTGAGTTATTTAGTTTTCCTGGTTTTCTCCCATGTATACATGTTATTAAATTTTGTTTGATTTTCTTCTTTTAATCTGTCTCATGTCAGTTTTAATTCTTAGACCAGACAGAAGAACTGGAAGAGTACAGGAAAATTTCTCCCTCCCTGACATGGCCAAATCAGTTGTAAGCAGATAAGCAGATTATGTGTATCATAATCACATAAGGGCCATAGTGTTGAATTGCTGTTTTGTGATCATCTGGAACTCTCCGTTTTGAGTCTGGTAATGTTCGTGATCATGACTAGGTAGACTCATGAGCCTACCTAGAGTGAGGAGCTCTAAAGTGAAGTCTTCAGCAACCAGCAATAGACATTTCGTATGAAAAAGAAATAAATCTTTGTTATTATATATCATTAAAATTTTTACTACACTTGGCATATATTGATTCAGAAATAGGGTGTGTTTTAATAAAAATCTTTCTTTTGCAGAATTGGCTTCAGTTCAGTTCAGTTGCTCAGTTGTGTCCGACTCTGTGACCCCATGGACTGTAGCACGCCAGGCCTCCCTGTCCATCACCAACTCCTGGAGTTTACTCAAACTCATGTCCGTTGAATCGGTGATGCCATCCAACCATCTCATCCTCTGTCGTCCCCTTCTCCTCCTGCCTTCAATCTTTCCCAGCATCAGGGTCTTTTCATGTAACCTGATTTATAAGCTAAAAGAATGATTATGTAATGCACTGGAATATTTGATAAAAAGTCATCTACAATAAACCAAAAGGTAAATAATAAGCCTTATATACTTGTAGCTCTGGCAGAAGAAGCTAGGAAACAAATGTTAACTGTACATGTTGGTTAGTGTTAGCTACGTTTAACAATATGCTTCATGAAAGAGAAGCACTCCAAAAATAATTGACTTTTTTATTAGCAGAAATGGAAAGGAATGAAGAGAACAGGGAAGTCCAAGAGCTTTTGAAGTTGGGAGTGGCAGATGCTTTTCACCTCAGTTGGTAACTTACAAAATTGCATACGCTTTTTGTCCTCAATTGGTAAACTATAAAACTGGGCAGATTTTTAAAACCAAAAAAAAAAAAAAGGCTATTAGAACTAGGTAATTAGGCAAGGATCAAGTCAAGCCTATCTTTGTTGTGTGTGCGTGCCTGCTCAGTTGCTCAGTCATGTCCAGATCTTTGGGACTCCATGGAGTATAGCCTGCCAGGCTCTTCTGTCCATGGAATTTTCCAGGCAAGAATATTGGAGTAGGTTGCCATGCCCTCCTCCAGGAAATCTTCCTGACCCAGGGATCAAACCATTGTCTCCTGTGAGTCCTGCATTACAGGTAGATTCTTTACTGCTGAGCCACCCGGGAAGCAACACAGCCTACCTAACATAAAACTTGTGAAAGTATATTTCAATAGGTCAAACCCACATAGCAAAGTTTCTTGAATTATTATTAGAAGTATAGGTTCCAGCTCTAGTTAAATCGTATAAACATACTCTATTCTATTTCTCCCAATGACTATAACACAAATCCTGAACAGAATACATAAAGAAGCTAAAGACGCTGAAAAGTAAATAATAGCAGACAAATTAGGGAGGAAATCAAAACTCAAGACCAACAAATTGTGAATTCTCAGCTTTTACCCTCTATTATTTCCTGGTTTAGTCTCAATGCAACCCAAATCCTGGAACACTGCAATGGGCACAAGACAAGAGAAAATCAGTCTCTCAGGTAAGAGGAATGGGAAAAGGGGCCCCTGAAGAATGGAAAGAATGGGTAAATATCCTGGTTTTGTTTTTCTCCTCTATTGGCTCTGGAGTTCTCCCTGGGCAGTGGCTGAAGGCAGCAAGTGCATCAGCAGATGAGCTTGCTGATCTGCTTTGAAGGTAGATCCAGTTGTGGGAGGTGTTTGCCTGACAGCCCAAGAGACAGAAAGCCAGGCATTCTGGCCAGAGGACCAGGGGAAGAAACTGAGAGCCAGAGAATGTTTGAAGAGTTTTGAAAGGAGAGAGCTCAAAAAGGGAATCCTATAGAGATACATTTTAAAGTTTTAGGATCACCCCTAGGAGCTCATGTGTGAAACTAATCTGATACAGAAGACTAAAGGCTTTGCTTTGAACACTGGTCTACAGCATAGGTCACTACTCAGGTCCACTTTGCTGCTGGGGGAGACCCACATAGAACAGATTCATATAATACTGCA
Source organism: Bison bison bison (assembly GCF_000754665.1). Lineage (NCBI taxonomy): Eukaryota > Metazoa > Chordata > Mammalia > Artiodactyla > Bovidae > Bison > Bison bison. Next base: position 20,683,775 of record NW_011495072.1, read on the forward strand.
AATGTTTGAGAACTGAAATTACACACACAGTGTATGAATGTCTATAGCAACATTATTGATAGTTGCCTAAACCTGCAAATGCCCCAGATGTTTTTGAATGGGTACTTCAATACAATGTACAATTCTATTATATGACATCCAGGGATTATAGGGACCGATGAGGAGGGATTGGTAGTTGTCAGGGATTCGAGCGGGGTAGAACTTTTGACTTCAAAGAAACAGCATAAAGCAGGCTAAGACATTTGGCCTGAACCTAACTGGGACACTAGTGTAGTGTTAGTTGTTCAGTTGCGTCCAACTCTTTGCACGAACTGTATGGACTGTAGCCCGCCAGGCTCCTCCATCCATGGGATTTTCCAGGCAAGAATACTGGAGTGGGTTGCCATTTCCTTCTTCAGGGGATCTTCCCAACCCAGAGATTGAACCCAGGTCTCCCACACTGCAGGCAGGCTCCTTACCATCTGAGCCTCCCGTGAAGTTCTAACTGAGACAACTAGCTGCTAAAACAAAACAAAGAAAAACCCAACATTCTACAGAGGATTTTAACAGATCTTGAAGTCTCATAGAAATTAAAACATCCAGGATATAATACCAAATTACTCAATGTTAAAAAATAAAACAGAAGCAGAACCAAGAAAACTGTAGCAGTGCACAAGAGAAAACACAAATCCCAGTTTAAGATGACTCAGCTCTCAGAATTACCCGAACAAGACTCAATAGCTCAATAGCAGAAGGGAAAAGAGGAAATTGTGGACTTGAAGATCAATAGAAATTATCCAATCTGAACCACAAAGAGAAAATACTGAAAAAAAAAAAATTGAACAAAGCCTCAGGAAACTATAGGATGATACCAAATAGTTTTTAACACACGTTTGACAGGCAAGAGGAAAGAAGAATGAAATTAGTGCAGCAAAAAATACTTGAAGAACAAAGTTAGAGGATGCCTACTACCCAATTTTAATGCTATGGTAATCGACACAGTGTAATATTGGTAAACATGTACACGTATGATCAATTCAACAGACCAGAGTCCAGAGATAGACACGAATATAGCCAACTGCTTTTTGACAAAAGTACAAAGTCAATTTAATGGATAAATGATGCTCTTTTTAGCAAATGGTAGGTAAAAACAATTGCATACACAAATGCAAAAAAAAAAACAAACAAAAAAATCTCTGCATTTACTCTCCTAAACCCCAAAACTATGAAATATGTAGAAAAAAATGTAGGACTTTCCAGGTGGGGCTAGTGGTAAAGAACCTGCCTGCCAATGCAGGAGATATAAGAGACTCCGTTTGATCCCTGGGTGGGGAAGATCCCCAGGAAGTGGAAATGGCAACCCACTCCAGTATTCTTGCCTGGAAAATTCCACGGACAGAGGAGCCTGGTGGGCTACAGTCCATTAGGCCACAAAGAGTTGGAGAAGAATGAGCACACACAGACACAGAAGGACATTTCTGTGATCTTGAGTTAGACAAATTGTTTTTAGTTATGATACTGAAAGTACAATCCATTTTAAAAGAAAAAATTATAAATTGGACTTCATCAAAACTTCAAAAAAAATTTTTTTTTGCAAAAGACACTGTTAAGAGAATTAAATTCTAGGGACTGTTAGACAATATTTAAAATCTCCTGACAAAGGACTTGTATGCAGAATTTATAAAGAATTCTTAAAATTTAACAGTAAGAAAAAGCCCAATTTTAAAAATGGACAAAAGATCTGAAAGGACAGTTTCTCAGAGAAGATACACAGATGACAAGTAAGCATAGGAATAGATGGTCATCATCATTAGCCATCGTTGTTGTTGAGTCCCTAAGTTGTGTCTGACTCTTTGTGACCCCATAGACTGTAGCCTGCCAGACTCCTCTGTCCTCTACTATCAGGGTTTGGCCAGTTTCATGTCCATTGAGTTGGTGATGCTATCTAACCATCTCATCCTGGAAATGCAAATTAAAATCACAGTAAGATACTATTGTATACCTATTAGAATGGCTAAGGAAGCAAACAAAAAGTTGACAAGGCTGACAAGGATGTGAAGCAAGAAACTATAATACATTTTTGGTGGGAATACGATATCATGTAACTATCCTAGAAAACAGTTTTGCAGTTACTTATAAAGTTAGATATAAACTTATATGACTCAGCAATCCTGCTCCTATGTGTTTATTTAATCAAGAGAATTAAAAACCTATGTTCACACAAAATCCTATACATGAATGTCTATAGCAACATTACTGATAGTTGCCCAAACATGCAAATGCCCCAGATGTTTTTGAATGGGTAACTCAATACAGTGTACAATTCTATTACATGACATCCAGGCATTATAGGGACCTATGAGGAGGGATTGGTAGTTATCAGGGACTTGAGGTGGGGAGAATTTTTGACTACAGACAAACAGCATAAGGAAATTTGGGGGGTGATGGAGCTGTTCTGTGTTCTGATTTCAGCGGTGGTTGCATAAATCTATACATGTGTTAAATCTAATAGAACTGGAAACTTTTTTTAAAAAAAAGTAAATTATAATCTCTTTCTCTCTCTATATATATGTATACATATATGTAGGTATCTTTACCAACATACAGCAGTATGTTAAAAATTCAACTTTGTCTTGGCAGTAGGTTGTTTTGATGGTATTTTCAGCATTCGACAGAATATAAGTACACTGCTACCTTTTTTTTAATTAGGGAGATATCAGGTAGGGAGGCACCCCACTCCAGTACTCTTGCCTGGAAAATTCCAAGAATGGAGGAGCCTGGAAGGCTGCAGTCCATGGGGTCACTGAGGGTCGGACACGACTGAACGACTTCACTTTGGCTTTTCACTTTCCTGCATTGGAGAAGGAAATGGCAACCCACTCCAGTGTTCTTGCCTGGAGAATCCCAGGGACGAGGGAGCCTGGTGGGCTGCCGTCTACAGGGTTGCACAGAGTCGGACACAACTGAAGTGACTTAGCAGTAGCAGGTAGTTGGGAAATATGCAAGTCAACAAGGTATCAACATTCTTCCCCTTTAAATCTTATGCTAGGAAGGCTGCTCACTCAATTACACAGCTCCTCCAGATCTAAAAAATTCTACTGTCATTTTTCTAGCTCCTCACTACTACATTTAGCATTGAAACATGTATATCACCATATGTGAAATAGATCGCCAGTCCAGGTTCGATGCATGAGACAGGGTGCTCAGGGCTGGTGCACTGGGATGACCCTAAGGGATGGGATGGGGAGGGAGCTGGGAGCGGGGTTCAGGATGGGGAACACATGTACACCCATGGCTGATTCATGTCAGTGTATGGCAAAAGCACTACAATATTGTAAAGTACTTAGCCTCCAATTAAAATAAATTCATTAATAAAAAAACATTATTCCCTCACTGACAAAGGAAAAGGATTCTCCTTGTCATTTTTGCTGTCCCGTCTTGTGTCCTTCTTTGTCCCTGACATCTGCTAGCCACAAACTTAGGAGGATTACCACATGATTTACAGTCTATTTATTTACTATACTTTAGCCACCTATGCCATGGCTACATATGGGACTTTATCACCATGACTCTCTATCTCTGAAATAATAAACCCCAATAGTCCAGTACTTATCCAGAACTTCCTTTCATTTCAGCTGTGTCACTTCTTTACACCCACTATACCTACTTATTTGAACTGTTTGGGAATTTTAGTCACTTTGCTTCCCTCATTTGCCTTATTCTATCTGTTCCCACTTTCTGTCTTTCTCTGAGCTTTGACTCTCAGTGTCCATAACCTCTTCCTGTTACCATCCATTGCCATGTTCCTTTTTTTTTTATTTTTGGCCTTACCACGGCAGCATACAAAACTTCCCCAACCAGGGATCGAACCCATACTCCCTGCAGTGGAAGGATGGAGTCCTCACCACTGGGCCACCAAGGAAGTCTGGCCATGTCCTTTTGTACTTCTATTCCATTCACCGAGAATTGCTGAACTTGGATCAGTCCATAGACCTCCTTTTCTATTCATACACTTGGCTGACAAATCTGCTAGAGATTCGGGAGAAAACTACACAACCACATAACTTAATAGATTAGCACCATTACAGATTTTAGACTTTAATGTTAACAAACATGTCTACTCATGTTGATCTTCAGTATTTTCAACTGAGTCACTCTGTTTCACAATAGTCATTTCAAACCTTCACAAATCTCTAGACAGCCTCATCATTATGTCAACCCTCACACATACCTCAAAGAGAAAACTGATGTTATTAGGCAAATTTCTTGACCACTTTCTCAGTTTCTTGAACTAGCCTGGTGGTAAGTAGAATTCTAAAATGGCTCTCATGATCTCCATCCCCGGTGTCACACCCATGATTAGATTGTCGTATATAGTGTCCATGTTAAGCTTCACTTAAGCCTGGTGCTGTTTAAGAAATCCCCGTCAACACTTTGTTTGCCAAAATTACTCCACCCTTTCTTGTGTTGAGAAATAGCTTACTGTAAAGTACCACTTCTCCCAATAAAACTTAAGATTTGCTATCCAACTTTCTCATAGTTCCCATAAGACTCACAGCTGACTCCACAGTTTACCTGACAAGTTCAGTTTACATGAAACTTCTGACGTGGGGAGACTCAAAACGTCCATGATCAATTAGCTGAGTTTAGAACTGTTTGGTCCACCCCAAACTAGCTATTCACAGGGAAAAACATTTCCTATTCAGCTAACTGAGACTTGCCCTGCTTACAAAACAATTCCAATCGTAAACCACTCCATCTGTAACTTGCTGATCCTTCTCTTTTTAGTTCATATTGCTATGACAAAATATCAGACTGGGTGGCTGATAAACAACAGAAATGTATTTCTCACAGTTCTGGAGGCTGGGAGGTCTAAGATCAAGGTGCTGGCAGATTAGGTGTTTGGTGAGAGCCTGCTTTTTGATTCATAGACAGAACCTTCTAGCTCTATCCTCACATGGCAGAAGGGGCTAAGGAGCTCTGTGGAGTCTCTTCTACAAGAGCTCTAACCTCATTCATGAGGGCTCCATAATCATGACTTAGGCACCTCCAATGGCCCCACCTCAAAGCCATCATATTGGACATTAAAATTTCAGCATAAATTTTCGGGGACACAAACATTCAGACCATAGCATTTCTCTATGAAACTGTAAGGCAAAACCACATGCTGAGATACTCTAGTCTGCTTTTCCTAACAGCCTGAATAAAATCAGTATCCTGACTTGTCTGGTCTTTGTCTTTGACAGTGTGATGTCATGAATCAGGCAAGGAGAACTCCTTAAGCCCTTTGTGCTCCCCTCAACTGGGAATCCAGAGATTTAACAGCAAATCCAACTTTTGATGCTGTGTTCTAGACTCCTGTTCATCAGTGGCACAGTAAGGACTTTATTTTTATTCTTTGTATGGGCTGAACTTTTAATGACCTCTGTAAATGTCTTAAATGGTTTATAGAAATCTTGCCTCTATAGGTGAAGGATAGTGAAGAGAATTTGGTTTATTACTCTTTGTTTGAAACTCAAAGTCAGTTAAAAGTTTGTACCTAATGAGAACAATCCCCTTATTTCCTACATGGCAGAAATAAAAAATTGACTGAGATTTAAAAATTGAGGCTATTAGCTTTGTTTGGGTCTGTCTGTATTAACATGTTTATGCATCTGTATGTAACATTTTCTTTCCTTCATGGTATTACAGGGTTATAAAATCTCTTAAAAGAGTGCAATTTGGAGTGATTTAGAGATAAATAAGACTTATCTAATTCTAAAATTCCCAGAAATTAAGGACATTAGTATTCTAATAATTTTATTATTATATATATATATATATGTTAATGCAAATGACTTAGGAGTTTGAGTTCACACTATTGAGGTAAACCTTTAGCTCAGTTGGTAAAGAATCTGCCTGCAATGCAGGAGACCCCAGTTCAATTCCTGGGTTGGGAAGATGCCCTGGAGAAGGGAAAAGCTACCCACTCCAGTATTCTTGCCTAGAGAATTCCATGGACTATAGAGTCCATGGGGTCACAAAGAGTCGGATACGACTGAGTGACTTTCACTTGGCAAATGAGACTAGCTATATTTTCTGAGTGTTAGAATTAAGCATAAGACTCATATGCTTGATTTGTATTTATTCTAGTTGGGTATATTTTTACCTGAAGTTTTACATTTCCTGATCAAATAAGCTAGCATGTATCAACTAAATGTTTCAGTTCAGTTCAGTCGCTCAGACGTGTCCGACTCTTTGCGACCCCATGAATCGCAGCACACCAGGACTCCCTGTCCATCACCAACTCCCGGAGTTTACCCAGACTCACGTCCATCGAGTCAGTGATGCCATCCAGCCATCTCATCCTCTGTCGTCCCCTTCTCCTC
>NW_011495072.1:20690221-20690375 GCF_000754665.1 Bison bison bison
TCCCCTTCTCCTCTTGCCCCCAACCCCTCCCAGCATCAGAGTCTTTTCAAATGAGTCAACTCTTCGCATGAGGTGGCCAAAGTACTGGAGTTTCAGCTTTAGCATCATTCGTTCCAAAGAAATCCCAGGGCTGATCTCCTTCAGAATGGACTGG
>NW_011495072.1:20690475-20690584 GCF_000754665.1 Bison bison bison
GGCTTTTGAATATGCTGTCTAGGTTGGTCATAACTTTCCTTCCAAGGAGTAAGCGTCTTTTAATTTCATGGCTGCAATCACCATCTGCAGTGATTTTGGAGCCCCCAAA
>NW_011495072.1:20690684-20696798 GCF_000754665.1 Bison bison bison
TGGAGCCCCCAAAAATAAAGTTTGACACTGTTTCCACTATTTCCCCATCTATTTCCCATGAAGTGATGGGACCAGATGCCATGATCTTCATTTTCTGAATGTTGAGCTTTAAGCCAACTTTTTCACTCTCCTCTTTCACTTTCATCAAGAGGCTTTTTAGTGCCACTTTAAGATGGTGAAAAAAGTAAATTTGTGTTTAATCAAAATTGAATTGTTATTCTGGCAAATTTTATTTCAATAGTAATTGTGTTTTGTATTATGTCCTTTTAGAAATAACTTCCAAGGTCTCTAGGTGACTTAAACTCTTAGACAAATGTTAAACTGAGTTAATGGATATTCATAGATACCTAGCTCATTTCTAAGTAGGATACTGAAATATTAATTGCAAAGTATAATTTATAGTTTATATAATTTTTATATACTTTTTCCTCTCATTTTTATTGATACACAGAGGCTATATGTTTGGATCTGTTAATGAATGTGTTCATTTTTGCAGCTTTGGAAAGTGTATGGCTGTAAAAAGTTATGAGATGTATATTCATGAGCTCTGCTGATCTGCTACAAATTCTAAGGTATTACAGACAGTCGTAATTGTTTAACCTCACTTTTCTCTGTGAAATAGAAGTGACTGTGGTTAAAAGTTATAATCAATATCTGTAAATGAGTCTTTACTCAGAGCAATAGTGGGAGGGAGGAACTTTGTATATAAGGTATGCAGAATGTGTTTTTGTTAGGCAAAAGAGTAGTTTTCTGCTAAAGTACACAACTGTTCTAGAATGAGAAGGAGGAAGGTGTAAGAAAAAATTAGAGTGGATATAAAGTTGTAGCAGTTTCTTAAAAAGTAAATTTTAATTTTGGTGGTCCAAGTTGGCTAACATGTAATGGATTTATTTACGAGATTGTCAAAAAGTCTTTCAGTAACAAATATACTGATAAAAACCTAGGCTTTAGTTTTCTCTCTATTCTTGGATTACTTGTCTACTTTACTTAGTAAGAGTTGTAAGAGATTTTTCTTTACCTTCTGAATAATTTGCCTACATAACAAGGATTCTGTCTTATCAGAATTATTTCCTGTGCTTTATGTTGACTTTATCATGTCCTTGATTATTTAAGAGTACAAAGTCTTCCTACTTTTGAAAGTGCTAGGTTCTTTATGATCATATCATTCACTATGTACACTTTAAAAATATTTTATTGTCCTTTTGGATATATAGGTGGTCAAGTATTGTTTCATGATCAAGTATTGTTTCATAACCCATGACCCTATTTAAGCAAGTATTCACACCTAACAAATTTTGATATTTTACATTCCACATATCAAATCCCAAATGATACATTTTGCATTTAAAACTGATTTCTCAGAATGTTCTTGAAAAATCACAAAGAATTTGTTTTTTTATCTTATAAAAAGAGAGGTTCTAGAAATAATTAAGTTTATATGATAGGGAGAGTTGTCAAATCAGAAAATATGTTTAACTTCCCCTAGGCTAATTTTGTATAGGTAACATAGTATTAATATAAATATTTTAGAAATTGTATGTTATTTGACAAGTTCCTAAAGACCCATCAGTATTCTGCCTGCAGTATGTTTCTATTTATCAGAATTGGGTGCTGCTTTACCTGATATTAGACAACAAAAGTATAATGAGTATAATAATAATTTCAGTAATTCTTAAAAATGCTGTTTGTCTCTGCTTTCTTTAATTCAAACCTAGCTTCTTCTAGTCCAGTGGTTTTAAACTGGGAGTTCATATTACTTACCTATGGAGTTTTATGAATACACAAATGTTAAGGTCTTACTCCATTCTACTGAATCTCTTTACTTGTTAAATTTGATATATTCTTGAATATTCCAACTATATATTTGGAATATCCAAGGTATATTATATCTCAGGATTATTTTATGTTAAATCTAAAGTTTTTTTCTCTGTGAAGATTATATTAATGCATTTTCATAATGTAAATGTAATATACACTGGTCTTGGTCTTTGACTGTTATATTTATAGATATTTTGTCTAAAACTTCATTTGGATTGACTTTGTTTTGCATGCCACAGAAACAATCTTCTTTACCAGTTTCATTATTCTGATAAACTCTCATCAGACTTTTCACTTTTGAAAATTACCAGTAATAAGTTAACTGCAGCCATTTTAAGTCTTTTGTCATTTACAGATAATTTTTTGTTTTACCCTGATGCCTGGAAAATCCCATGGATGGAGGAGCCTGGTAGGCTGCAGTCCATGGGGTCGCTATTAGTCGGACACAACTGAGCGACTTCACTTTGATTTTCACTTTCATGCATTGGAGAAGGAAATGGCAACCCACTCCAGAGTTCTTGCCTGGAGAATCCCAGGGACGGGGGAGCCTGGTGGGCTGCCGTCTATGGGGTCACACAGAGTCGGACACGACTGAAGTGATGCAGCAGCAGCAGATGCTTCCCTGAAAGGATCTGCAATTGGCCACAGGCCAAAGTGTGTCAACAAAAATGGATTTTCTCAGAGCCCTGTGCCTGGGTACTCTGGGACACAGGCTTCTGCTGGCATTGCTTCAGCGGCTTTGAGTCCATACCAGTAGACTGAGTCAAGTTTTCCAGAACTCTAGTCTAGAAAAATGACTTAGTGACCAAATAACAACATAGATAGTTTAAGAGCAAAGAGAAAGAGGGATTCCTTATATCTAGGAAATATAGCATTAACATCAAATATATTCCAAATAAAATCTATGATCATCCCTTATTATTCAGTCCTGTGTAATTTATTTATTATTATTATTTTTTTACAAATAACAAGTGTATTTCTCACAGATCTGGAGGCTATTATTATTGTTCTTTAGTCACTAAGTTATGTCTGACACATTTGCAACCCCAAGGACTGTAGCCTGCCAGGATCCGCTGTCCATGGGATTTCTCAGCCAAGAATACTGGAATGGGTTGCCATTTCCTTCTCCAGGGAATCTTCATGACCCAGGGACTGAATTTGCATCTCCCATATTGGCATGCGGTTCTTTACCACTGAGCCATCAGGGAAGTCCCTAAGCAAGCTATAATTCATAAGAATTTAGTAAACTCTGCTTTTGTAAACAAAAAATGAAACATTTATCTTTTTCTCTCTTCTTGACCCTCTGGAATTTTAAAACTCTTGTTAAGTATTCTTATTTTCATGGCAATGTAATTATTTTCATAATTTCAATGAGAGTCTGTCCTTCTTGTTAACAAAACGTAATTGAAAACATTGGTTATACAACCAAGGCCTTGCCTGAAATGAATAATTGGGAATAATGCTGAATTTAATCAGATATTACTGGACATTTTTAAGGAACTACAGTTAACTTTATGACACTAATGCTTACAAAGCATGCTTAGGAAAACTGGACTGTTATCTGGTTTACAGAGTAACAGAGGTCCTTTTCTGTTAGGCCTATTAATCTTAGGATATTTCATGGAATTTGAGAAGAGAGGAATTTATCCAAATTTATAGATATTATAAGTGAAATCTGACAGTGAGTTCTTGCCTCAAGAGGCTTTTAAAAATCCAACCTGACATTTCTTATTAAACTGCCAGCAAAGCAAACTTAAGTACTGTATGATAAATACCATTTTTGCTGCCTCTATGAAAATATTCAGGATAAATTTGATGAGATGAGCTTTACTTTATGATCAAAAATAATCTTTCTTTGAGATTATCTTGGAGTAACGGGGGAGTGACTATAGAGAAAATTTTTGTTTTTCAGTGGAAAACAATAGCACACCCTTCTGACTCTAGTCCTAAGTTAGTAATAGTTGGAGTTATCAGATTCCAGCCTTGCTCATTCTTTGTGTTCTTTGCACACTTAATAAATTACAGGCAATTGATGGATAAGCAAACTCCATCTTCTCTGGCAGAGATTTAAGTGACTTCCTCCCTTCCTTGTGGAAAAAACAGTTGAGGAAGCTACCTATAATTTGAACTGGACCTTGTTACCTTACACAAATCATTAAAACTTATCAAATGTTCAGTTCTTCCATATTCCTTCAGTGTCTGGCTACAACCCTCTAAACTAAGTTTTCCAAATTCTATCCCTTCCATTTTCAGAAACTAAAATATAACCACCCAGATTCTTTTTTGTGCTGCACTGGCCTTCCACCCGGGATTGAAAGAAGCCCTGTGAGCCAGGGCCCAATCACTTCATATAAATCTTGAAGGACTCAAGGACTCATCACCATAGCAGACTATGTATACATTGGATTTTTCCCTGGACAAACCACCGTCTGGACCTTTAAAGAGTTTGACAAGATACTGAGTCATGCATGCCCTTACATGAGAAGTAACCAAGGCTGTGGACAGTATCACTAAAGGCATCAATATCTTAGCTTCAAGGAACTCAATAAGTGGTGCTCCACCAACTTCTTGGAATTCACTGGACTGGTTACTCTCAGGCTCAGCTCTTGAGGCTATTTACTTTAGCACAAACTTTCATATTGCTGCTTCTTATTTTCACTTCAGGCATTCCTTTTTAAGATATCTGATGTCTAGGACTCTGAAACAACTGACCTTTTTTATCACTTCTCCATAAATGGTTCAACTGATTTTAAAGAAACAGTGCCCAAAAGATCTTAAAGGATTATTTCTTGGACTCCATTCTCTTTGTTTTTTTCCCCCTTATTTCTCTGATTAGTTCTTTGCTCCTTCTCCTTCTCAGTCTTTATGGGGGTCCTCTTTTTCTACCTAATCCATTTATTAATACCTTAATAGCTCAAGTTTCTAGGGGTTTTTCAAGGTTTGCAGACACCTATAAATCTCACAGAGACATGTGTGTGCATGTGTGCACACACAGACACACACATACACACATGCCCCGGGTTTTACTGGGATTCACTTTTGTAAACAAGTTCACTTCACTGGTTGCTGCAGTTTCTCTGCTGTGTGATCTCTTTCCCATCACAGCCTCTCAGCGGTGGCTGCCCTGTTCTACCAAACACCACAGCCACTTATAATGCTGCTACCTCCTTTCAGCAGAAAGAAATAGCATCCAGGAGTTCCAGTCCCTCTGCTCCCTATTCAAACTGGGCAGTTGCCAGGAGCAAACTGAGCATACTGAGGGTCTGCTATGAGGGATGTGACACCCCTTTCCCTTTTTTAAAAAAGATTTTTTTCTTTGATGTGGACCATTTAAAAAGTCTTTATTAATAATGATTATTGTATTATTAGTAATTATTTATTACAATAATAAATTACAATATATTTTCTGTTTTGGTTTTTTGGCTGCAAGGCATGTGGGATCTTAGTTCCCCAACCAGGAACCGAACCTTTACCCCCTGCTTTGGAAGGCAAAGTCTTAACCACTGGGATGCCAGGGAAGTCCCTCTCTTTCCTTCTTTTTTTATCTGCAGTTGGAGGAAGTCTCTAACTAGTGCTGCTTGGTTTCCTGCTTGAAAACCTTCATGGAAAATTTTTCTGCATTTCTTGCAGTTTTTTCTCCCTCTGGAACTCAGACCTACATCAGATCAGATCAGTCACTCAGTCATGTCTGACTCTTTGCGACCCCATGATTCCCAGCACGCCAGGCCTCCCTGTCCATCACCAACTCCCGAAGTTCACTCAGACTCACATCCATCGAGTCAGTGATGTCATCCAGCCATCTCATCCTCTGTTGTCCCCTTCTCCTCCTGCCCCCAATCCCTCCCAGCATCAGAGTCTTTTCCAATGAGTCAACTCTTCGCATGAGGTGGCCAAAGTACTGGAGTTTCAGCTTTAGCATCATTCCTTCCAAAGAAACACCCAGGACTGATGGACTTCAGAATGGATCTCCTTGACAGTCCAAGGGACTCTCAAGAGTCTTCTCCAACACCACAGTTCAAAAGCATCAATTCTTTGGTGCTCAGTCTACTTCACAGTCCAACTCTCACATCCATACATGACCACAGGAAAAACCATAGCCTTGACTAGATGGACCTTTGTTGGCAAAGTAATATCTCTGCTTTTGAATATGCTATCTAGGTTGGTCATAACTTTCCTTCCAAGGAGTAAGCGTCTTTTAATTTCATGGCTGCAGTCACCATCTGTAGTGATTTTGGAGCCCCCAAAAATAAAGTTTGACACTGTTTCCCCATCTATTTTCCATGAAGTGGTGGGACC
>NW_011495072.1:20696898-20706090 GCF_000754665.1 Bison bison bison
GCATATCTGAGGTTATTGATATTTCTCCCGGCAATCTTGATTCCAGCTTGTGTTTCTTCCAGTCCAGCGTTTCTCATGATGTACTCTGCTTAGAAGTTAAATAAGCAGGGTGATAATATACAGCCTTGATGTACTCCCTTTCCTATCTGGAACCAGTCTGTTGTTCCATGTCTAGTTCTAACTGTTGCTTCCTGACCTGCATACAGATTTCTCAAGAGGCAGGTCAGGTGGTCTGGTATTCCCATCTCTTTCAGAATTTTCCACAGTTTATTGTGATCCACACAGTCAAAGACTTTGGCATAGTCAATAAAGGCCAAGTAAATGTTTTTCTGGAACTCTCTTGCTTTTTATATGATCCAGCAGATGTTGGCAATTTGATCTCTGGTTCCTCTGCCTTTTCTAAAACCAGCTTGAACATCAGGAAGTTCACGGTTCACATATTGCTGAAGCCTGGCTTGGAGAATTTTGAGCATTACTTTACTAGCATATCCATGGGGAAAAATGGAAATAGAGTTGATTGACAGCCATTAAATATTCTCAAAAGGCTGTTACCTTCTATGGCTAAGGTATTCTTACTGAGTTGAGTTCATTAACCTAGTCCTTCAATTTTAGGAAGAGTTTGTTCCTATGAAGCTCTTGAGACTATAAAGACAGATAACTGTTGGGCCTCTCCTACTATTATTGATACATCAGATAAGCCTTGACACATTTGAATCTCTTTTCAGTGGTGACTAAGCGAGAGCTGCTCATTTATCCTAGTGAAAGACCAATTCTTTTCCCCTCAACTCATTTTGGATTGATATCTCTGTAAAATTCAATGAAAGGAACTACTGGAAAAATGAAATAAAAACCAAACTGATAAGACAATGTCAGACTGCCATGACTTTTCCAAATGCTTACTCTCAATGTCTGTCTTTCTCTATTTGCAGACCTATAACAAACAGTTCATTGCCCTGCATTGGCCTGCAGAACATTCTGATAGAACTGGTCTATCCTGTGAAGGCAAGCCAAGTCCCGAATGTTCTGCCTGTCATCTTAAACTGTGTCCTAGTTACTATTTTTCGGGATTTATTTTTTCTTCCAGCTTCTGGAGAACTGCATAGATGATGACCATTTTTCCTTCATTTGAACTCTCAGTTCTTAATTTGTTGGTGCCAAATTTTCTACTTTCTGAATATGTTAAATCATAAACATTTCCCTATGTCTCCTCTCTCTTTAGTTTATTGCTCTTTGATAACGTTAACATCTCCAGCAGAGAGTACGAGAGCTATTTTGCAGGGAATCAAACTGAATTGTCATGGAGAACAGACTTCTGGTTGCCAAGAGGGTGGGGGTTGGGGGAGGGTGGGAGAGGGAAGGACTGGGAGTGTGGGACTGGGTGCTGTGTGTGCTGTGCTTGGTTGCTCAGTTGTGTCTGACTCTTTGCAACCCCGTGGGGTGCAACACTCCAGGCTCCTCTGTCCATGGGGGTTCTCCAGGCAAGAATACAGGAGTGGGTTTCCATGCCCTCCTCCAGGGAATCTTCCCAACCCAGGGATTGGAGCCACAACTCTCGCATTCCGGGTGGATTCTTTACTGTCTGAGCCACCAGGGAAGCGTATCAGGATGACCGAATGGTCTAAGGCACCAGACTCAAGGTGGGATTAGCAGATGTAAGCTATTACATATAAAATGGATAAACAACAAGGTCCTTCTATATAGCATAGGAAACTATATTCAATATCCGTGATAAACCATAATGGAAAAGAATATAAACAAGAATATCTAAATGTGTATACTGGAGTCACTCTGCTGCACAGCAGAGATTGGCACAACACTGTAAACGGGTCTTCGTGGCTGTGCGTGGGCTTTCTCTAGTTGCCTCGGGAAGGGGCTACTCTTTGCTGTGGGGAGCAGGCTTCCCATTGCAGTGGCTTTTCCTGTTGTGAGAAGAGCATGGGCTCTGTAGCTGTGGTGCACTGGCTTCGTTGATCTGAGGCATGTGGAATCTTCCTGGGGATTGAACCTGTGTCCCCTGCATTGGCAGGCAGATTCTTTATCACTGGACCACCAGGGAAGTTTTTGGGTAGCATCTCTTGCTAAAGCTTAAACAGATGTTTGAATGCTATCTGTGAATTTCATTTTACTTCAGAAAAGTACTCCTCTACACTTGATCTGAAGGATCTTCCTTCTCAGTGAGATTCAGGGTTGAGGAAACACAGAAATATCCATCTACTCAGGTGTTGGATGCAGGGAGGGGATTGAACTGTTACATCATTGTTTTCATCTAACTCTCCAACAGTTCTCTTTCCTTTCCCAGTTTTTTTCTAGCTCTTTATTGTGTAGATCAACTTAACCTCTAAAGCTTCTCTGTTTTCCAGGCTCTGGATTTAGAATCATAATGACCTGAATCAGAAAGTTGGGGACCAGCGTTGTTGTTCAGATGCTAAGCTGTGCCCAGCTCTTTGTGATCTCATGATCTGCAGCTTGCCAGGCTTCCCTGTCCATCACCGTCTCCTGGTATTTGCTCAAACTCATGTCCACTGAGTTTATCCTCTGTGGCCCCCTTCTCCTTTTGCCCTCAACCTTTCCCAGCACCCAGGGTCTTTTTCAATGAGTTGGCTCTTTGCATCAGGTGAAAGTATTGGACCAGAGTAGTACATCCTAAAGTGTGCCTTGGTGGCATATTGATTATTTTGAATTAAAGTTACTTAAGAGGTAACCAATGCAAGAGGGATACTCTGGCCCTCCTCTCTGTCTCCCTGATGGCAGGAAGTAAATCTTTTATGTGAATGGTACACTTCTTGCATCTGGAGGTAGAAAGACACCCTTAGCACCAGAGAATTCAGGGCCAAGAAGCCTGTAATTGTACTTCTTTGAGAAAAAAAAATTGTTTTTTTTATATTAAATATACACTTCATTGTCTAATATTGTAGACCTTATCAACCCACTGACTTTCATTATGTCTACCTGGGAACGGTGCTTTGAATATGGAGACCTATGCTGTCTTTGGTCACAAAACTTTGGAACTCCAGTCTAGGCTGGGTGCCTTCTGCTTGGGACACCTATTCATCAATATCCTTTTGCCTCTCCTCTGTGTTGTGTGCTTTTGTTTCCCGTATTGAAATTATTCCTCTCTTGATATGTTTTCTCCTTTTGATATAGCACATCCTCCAATAGCCTCTTGAGAAACAGTGAAAGCAAAATTTTTGCATGTCTGAAAACCTCTTTATTCCCTCCTTTTCTTTGACTGATTGCACTTGAACTTTAACTTACTACCCCAATCCCAAACTCTGTTTGGAGTACTCACTCACAGGGCACTTAAAAACCTAAGTTTTTTTGTCCTATCAATTCCTTACAAATGTATTGTTTCTTTGTCTAAAAGTATAAAAGCTGCCAACTTCGGCCATTTCTTAGTTCCCATTTCTATGAGACCTCTGTGCTCATGAATTAAATTTGCTTTTTTCTCCTGTTACTCTGTCTTGTCTCAGTGTTATTATTAGCTCAGCTAAAAGAACACAAGATGAGCAGAGGCAGCAAGTTCCCTCTCTGACAGTTGATGTGTCAGGCAGGAGGCTTGCTGGACCTTACTTTTTGCTCTGAAGCTGCTGCAGCTGAAAAATCCTAGGACATTTAACAAAGCCCGGTAGAAGGTAAGATTTCTTACCATGCCAGCCTCCCAGATCTCTGCCTGCAAGGTGTGCTGGAAGGGAAAGTGGTGAGAGTTCCTTTTCTCTAATATTTTTCTCCTGTTCTTTGGACTAGTTCCTTGGACTTAGTGACTCTTGGGGATTCTTTTCCTCCCAGAGATGGTCACTTTTTCTTTGTCTCTGTCTACTGTGCTCCTTTTCATAATGAGGAAGAAACTCAGGGCAGACCGCAGGCATGAGCCCTATAAACCTGCTTTCAAGCCGGCCATACAGACTGGTGAGTTCATGGTTCTCACCAGACTGGTGTCTATTTAGATAGATTTTGCTGTGGGTCCTCTATATAAAACACAGATGAGGTTTTCCCTCTGTCTGTTCTATGTCTGGAGAGTTGGCTTTGTGTCCAGTAAGAAAATTCTCTCTAGTTTCCACCACCCGGAAGGGTACTTACTGATGTCCCATTGAATGGACGGGGGTTCTCAGACACGAAGTCGACACCAGCATTCTCTTTGTTCAGCCGGGCCGGGTCTCAGGAAATTTGCTCATAAGGGGCTTTTGTCATCTCAACTTTTATTGCTTGTTAATGCAGAACATTCCAAAGGCACCTGCCTAGTGACATAAATTAGCAGGTCTATGACTATGAGGAACCCTACATTTTTGTGGGGCTCTGTTTTCACTACACCACTCTTACTGCCTAGAGCAACAAAGGGTTTTTACTTTCTTAGACTGAGAATTAACTTTCTGGATCTTTTGAGGGCTACATGCTTTCTTGTGAGATGCCTCTTGCAAATTTGGCTAAATCGTAAAAGAAAAAGGGCTAACTGGTTTGAGTTGCTATTTGAAATTAATATAAGATCCTCCTTGTCAATAGCCAGACAATGGATCCTTTAAATTGGCTATATTCAAAAGGAAACTTTGTTTGTGAGAGCTCTCATTATGAACAGCTGTCATATTGGTACTCACTGGAGGATCACATGGAAAGGAGAAAAAGGAAAGGATAATGAATGGCTGTAAGGAATCCCTTATTAAGATGAAAGAATGAAAATCAGACTTAAAAGTGCAAAATAAGTTCCCCTTCTTAAAAACTTCCCTGTCTCCTTAGCAGTTCCCAGCCCCTTCTACAAATAATCAGGAAACAAATCAGCTGGAGTCCAATATTTAAGGGCAAATAGAAACAACTGTTTTTTCCTGCATATCCTACACAACCAGAACTATAATACGAGAAACAAGTCAAGGCCCATCTAATTTTACAGTCCCAAGGCCTCACCTATTTCTGTCTAAACAGTAGATATTATAAAAAGATCAAGACACTGGAGCAAAATTGTTCTGTTAAGAAAAAAAAAATTTTATTTAAGACTTATGATAAGAGACAAATAAATATACCACAAAACTACTAAGAGAAACGTACATTTTCTTTCTGTTTCTTAAAGTTATAAATCTTATTTTGTCTTTGCAATGTAAACACAGCCCACATCCTTGAGACTAAGCGCAGATTAGCTTAATTGGTAGAACCTGAAACTAAAGGAAAGAAAACGGAAAGAGGCCTTTTAAAACACAAACTGTTAAAAGAACTCCCCTGCCTCCTTAATGGCACCCCACTCCAGTACTTTGCCTGGAAAATCCCATGGATGGAGGAGCCTGGTAGGCTGCAGTCCATGGGGTCGCTGAGAGTTGGACACGACTGAGCGACTTCACTTTCACTTTTCACTTTCAAGCATTGGAGAAGGAAATGGCAACCCACTCCAGTGTTCTTGCCTGGAGAATCCCAGGGACGGGGGAGCCTGGTGGGCTGCCGCCTATGGGGTCGCACAGAGTCGGACACGACTGAAGCTACTTAGCAGCAGCAGCAGCAGCCTCCTTAAAATTGCTTGTTAACAGCAAAAACAGATCTTAAAAGTCTTCTCCACAAATAATAAAAGACTTTAGCTATCTAAAGGAATAATCCTAGTTATTCCAATTGTTATTTATAAACTAGTGAGTTTTTAATGTACCTGATTTTTGTGCCTAAAGTTTTAAAATGAAAACTATAAGGTCACTTGAGTCTGTCTATGTGTCTATATGTGTATGTTATAAATATGGTATCCCACCTCTATATGGTATTGCCAAAATTAATTTATATGGGTTCTATTTTATTGGCTTAAACAAACAAACATAAAAAAATATTTAAAGTATACTAAAAACTAACAAATATTTTTCAAGTTTATGTAGTCTAGGATGATCTCCAGAGAAGGCAATGGCACCCCACTCCAGTACTCTTGCCTGGAAAATTCCATGGACGGAGGAGCCTGGTGGGCTGAAGTCCATGGGGTCGCTAAGAGTCAGATACAACAGAGCGACTTCACTTTCACTTTTCACTCTCATGCATTGGAGAAGGAAATGGCAACCCACTCCAGAATTTTTGCCTGGAGAATTCCAGGGATGGGGGAGCCTGGTGGGCTGACGTCTATGGGGTCGCACAGAGTTGGACACGACTGAAGCGACTTAGCAGCAGCAGCAGGATGATCTTTAGTTAAATAAAAGCTAATTTTAAGCTTGTTTGCTGAATTAATATAAGCATGTCTCCAGAGTTAGCATAAAATATAATGCATACAAATAACTTTTGTTCTACTTCGGTTTCCAAGTCAGAGTTGGTTTTTTGTTGTTATTGTTCTCTGTTGGTCTGCTCTTGATAACAAGAGATTACAAAAAAAAATTGTCTTTAGCTTTAAGTAGTCTGCCTAGGGGGAGAAAAAAAAAAGATCTTATGCCTTGTCAAAATAATCACTTATATTCTATTTTGTCTTTATCAGTTCTTTGTAAAGAACTTAAGTAAACCAAGTCCTCTCAATATTAAAAGAGATAAGCTTTGCTCCAAACTATCTAACTTTCTATATTTGCCTATGAAGTCTTTCTTATTTTGGTTAAATGTATGTATGACTAAGCATTGTATCACAGTGATCTATTTGACTGTTTTAAGATCTTTTTAATACTTTTGACAAAATTTCCAAAAATCAAATTCTAAATGAGACTTTAAACTTAGAGCTAACTTTGATATATGATATATTTTAGAGTTTCAGAAATATCTCAAAGATTTGTTCTCCTTCTTTTTAAAAAGATATTAAGCTAATTAGGCTTATTTTGATATGTTAAATTAAGTAGGAAACATTATCAAGAAGTAACATTAAGCCTCTTTATGTTGAATTTGTATAGGTATGTAACATGGGTATTCTGGAAACTGAAATTTCTGGAAGTCTTCTACGTCTTGGCATAAAACGTCTGTTGCCAAAATCGAGGTTCCCATTAAAAAGACTGAACTAAGTATGATAGAAATGCTTTGATTTTCACACAAAGGCAGCAACAACAGAGTCTTAAAGATTAAGGCACATGTAAATGAAGTCTATTCTGCTTCTACAAAAAAAATAAAAAACTGACTCCTTATTGCCAGACTTTTGCCATTCCGATGTCCTTACAGCATGGCAACAGTCTGCTCCTGAATCAGAGAAATTAAGATGGGGAAATAATAGCTGTAAATTAAACAACAGTCAGGATATAGGAAACCCAAGATGGCTGCTTGATTCTTCCATCTTCCTGACAAATCTCAGTTTTTGTTTTTTTTTCCATTCCTTCACCCAACATAGTGCATTTAAGATGGCTCAGGCTATAAACAGATATTGGTGGGAAGATTTCTATAAAAATTGCAAAAAGTCTACCAGCAATGTCTGATCTGTCAGGTCCATAACCCTGGAGAAATTGTCACCTGCAACTAGACTTCATTCAACTGACAGTATTGGTTATCAAAAATATTCCTGTTATGGTGTATACATTTTCCAAAAATCTTCCCGTGCTACAAGTCCAATGCCCTCAAAGATGGCAAAGAAAATGGAAAAAACATATTTCCCACTCAGGGTATACCAGCCACAGTCTACAGTGATGAAGACAGGTACTTCACTGGGCAAGTCATATGAGCCTTAACAAAAACCTTGCAAGCTTCTTGGAATTATCACTGTCCCCCTCGTCTTTAGTCTTCAGGCAAGGTTGACAGAACTAATGGAAAAACTGAATTCAAGCAGAACAAGGATTAATTACATGGGGTTGAATGAACTGATGAATATATTTTATAATTTTATGCTTTTTTGTCTCAAATATTACTGCTAATTTAAATCTTTTGCTTTCCAGATACAAAGACTTTAAAAAAAATACTTAGAGCAACTTGATAAATTATACCTTTATTATCCAAATGGAAGCATTTAGCTTTTTATTTTTACCTGATCCCTCTGGAAATCAGAAACTCTCAGTGAGTATTCTTATTTTTTGGCACTATAGTTATTTCAAAAGTTCAATAAGAATCTGTTCTCCTTATAACAGGACAGAATTGGAAACCCTGGTTACATTATCAGTGCTTTGACTAGAATGTCATAAATGAAATTCAGATAAACATGTAGACTCAGATATGACCAGACAGTTGGAAGGAACTTTTGACTTTTAGAGCCAATGAAGCCCCTTGGAAAATCAGCCTGGTACCTTACTTATGGTATTCACAGCAGCCTTACAAGGTGAGTAAGGAAGGTCACTTTCTGGCAGGTACAGGAACCTCAGGATATTTTGAGGACCTCAAGAAGAGAGAAATTCACCAAATCCATAGGTATTACAGGTGAGCCTGGTGATAAGTTTTCAGTGTGGTTTCCAGGCCTTGAGAGAAGTTCAGTCTGGAGATTTACTATGAAAAATTCCAGCAGAGTAGGTTTAAAAGCGCCTCTATGGCCAACCACTATTCTTGCTGGACTTATATAGATAATCAGGCCAAGCTTATTGAATTTAAACTTACTTTGCAAACAAAGTAGTCTTAATTTGTCTATCTTTGATAGAAATGAGGGTGATTTTAGAGAGAAAAGTTATGTTTCAATAGAAACTAGAATACATACTTGTGGATATTAGCATTCTAGTGCTATTAATATTCCTTAAGGTTTTGTTAATTCCTGAAAACAGGACTGGGTCCTGAATTTTTCAGGTTTCCTCCAAAAACTGTCTATAACTCCCTAACATTTCCAATTTTCTCCCAGCCTTTTGATTTGGAATCATTGGGAAGTAAAACTGCCCTTTTCCTGAAATCCTGCAAGTTGAAGCTAGACAATTTTATATAAACTTCAGAGAAATTATCACAACAGCTCACATTTAAACAGTCCCTGTGTAAGATTGTTGGGGGAAATATCAATAACCTCAGATATGCAGATGACACCACCCTTATGGCAGAAAGTGAAGAGGAACTCAAAAGCCTCTTGATGAAAGTGAAAGTGGAGAGTGAAAAAGTTGGCTTAAAGCTCAACATTCAGAAAACAAAGATCATGGCATCTGGTCCCATCACTTCATGGGAAATAGATGGGGAAACAGTGGAAACAGTGTCAGACTTTATTTTTTTGGGCTCCAAAATCACTGCAGATGGTGACTGCAGCCGTGAAATTAAAAGACACTTACTCCTTGGAAGGAAAGTTATGACCAACCTAGATAGCATATTCAAAAGCAGAGACATTACTTTGCCAACAAAGGTCCATCTAGTCAAGGCTATGGTTTTTCCTGTGGTCATGTACTG
>NW_011495072.1:20706190-20710705 GCF_000754665.1 Bison bison bison
TTGAACTGTGATGTTGGAGAAGACTCTTGAGAGTCCCTTGGACTGCAAGGAGATCCAACCAGTCCATTCTGAAGGAGATCAGCCCTGGGATTTCTTTGGAAGGAATGATGCTAAAGCTGAAACTCCAGTACTTTGGCCACCTCATGCGAAGAGTTGACTCATTGGAAAAGACTCTGATGCTGGGAGGGATTGGGGGCAGGAGGAGAAGGGGACGACAGAGGATGAGATGGCTGGATGGCATCACTGACTCGATGGATGTGAGTCTGGGTGAACTCCGGGAGTTGGTGATGGACAGGCAGGCCTGGCGTGCTGCGATTCATGGGGTTGCAAAGAGTCGGACACGACTGAGCGACTGAACTGAACTGAACTGTGCCTGTTTCTGTGTGACTAACTCAGAAAGTTTATCTGAACAACCAATGACATCATCAAGGACATTTCAAACTGCAAAGATGCTTTGACCCCGACATCTAGAAATCTTTTTGACTGACTGCCCCCGGGCTCAGAAACTGGCTTATAATCTGCTTCATCATTAGCCATTGTTTTTCCTTTTGTTTCCATAGAGATGCCTCTTATTAAAAGCTGACTGTTTATACCATAGGACAGCTTTGGTACTCCCGTCTGGATCACCGCCTCTTGAAATGAGATGTAATTTTTTAACTGAACTGACTATTCTAAGAAATTAGAAACTTAATCAGTGAAATGGAGGACTCTACTAACACTTTCTCCCTCTCTGCAGTCAGCAGCTCAGCTTTAATTTGTGAGACTTCCAGGGACATTTCAGCCGAGGGCATGATGGGAGTTCAGGCTGTGTGTGTGGTCAGTTGTATCCAACTCTTTGTGACCCCATGGACTGTAGCCCACCAGGCTCCTCTGTCTGTGGCGTTTTCCAGACAATAATACTGGAGTGGGTTGCCATTTCCTCCTCCAAGGGATCTTCCTGACCCAGGGATCAAACTTGCATCTCCTGTGTCTCCTGCATTGGTAAGTGGATTGTTTACCACTGCTCCACCTGGGAAGCCCTTGTGTCTTCCTAAAAGAAGGAAATAAGCTCTCACGCAAAGGTGCACTTCCCGGCATGAACGCCCTTGTTGCCAGATACAAAATTTTGAGGTCAAGAAGATTGTATAAAGAATACATTTGAATCCATTCTAATGAGGTGGATGAAACTGGAGCCTATTATACAGAGTGAAGTAAGCCAGAAAGAAAAACACCAATACAGTATACTAACACATATATATGGAATTTAGAAAGATGGTAATGATAACCCTGTATGCGAAACAGCAAAAGAGACACAGATGTATAGAACAGTCTTTTGGACTCTGTGGGAGAGGGAGAGGGTGGGATGATTTGGGGGAATGGCATTGAAACACGTATAATATCATATAAGAAACAAATCGTCAGTCCAGGTTCCATACAGGATGCTTGGGGCTGGTGCACTGGGACGACCCGGAGGGATGGTATGGGGAGGGAGGTGGGAGGGGGGTTCAGGATGGGGAGCACGTGTACGCCCGCGGCAGATTCATGTTGATGTGTGGCAGAACCAATACAATATTGTAAAGTAATTAGCCTCCAATTAAAATAAATAAATTTAAATTAAAAAAAAAAACCAAAGCTGTTCATTGAAAAAAAAAATAAAAACCTTGCTACTTCTTTAATTCACTATCTCAACCCAAACTCTATCTAGATTCTTTACTCATTGGGGACCCAAAACCTAAGTTTTTTTTTGTCCTATCAATTCTTCATAAATTTGTTGTTGCTGTTTTTAGTCTAAAAAGTATAAAAGCTGTCTGCTCTGGCCACTTCTTATTTCCCATTTTTATGAGAACTCCATGCTCATGAATTACGATTTTTCTTTTTCTCCTGTTAATTTGTCTTGTGTCAACATTATAGGTCAGCCACAAGAACTCAAGAGGGGGAGAGGGAAACCTCTGCCTCCTATCTTCATGGTAAGTTATATTTACCACTGTTTTATTTTACATATAAATCTCTGTGTCATACATGGGAAACTCATGCTGGACCTCAAGTCTCTTCACATTTATTATTAAAAACACTAACGTTGACTAGACATGACTTGCAAGAGCAATTTTTGATCATTTTGAGCTGCAAAACAAACAACCAAAATCTCTTCAAACATCCAGGATCTTTTTCTTTTCTCCCAACACCAAAGAGAAATTTATGGTAACCTAATTCACCATTTATACCTTGTTTGATAAGGTTCAAAACACCGGTTTTAAGACTTCATCCAGGAAGAAAAAGCACCAGGATTATGACTCTATCTTCTTAACAGTAAGCTACCATATTTTAAGAACAATCATGTCTCATGTTTCTAAAAAATTCTCCAGACACATGTGCCCTAAAAGACTCTGAGTAGGAGTCTCTTCCAAAATTGGCTATGAACAAAATATGAAATGATCAAGTTACTTTGTTAAAGTAAAAGATGAAACTGGTAAGGGTCATCAAAATAGTGAGACATTTTAAAGAATCCTGAGTATGCAGAACTTTAAACGTCTTCAGTTTCTGGTATTTTGCAATAAGGAAGTATCTCCAATCTTAATTACCTACCCACCCTTAACTATGGGAAAGTATTTGAGGCAGTGGGAATATTATGCTCCTGACCCAACTGGATGCATAGTATTAAACAACAAAAATTCAACTAACTTCAAGAATCAAATTGGCTTTACTAAACAATTCATGAATCAGGCAGCATCCCATTTAAAAAATACAAAAGAAAAGGAAAGGTGTTTTAAAGGTGGAAAGGGAGTGAGAAAAGGAAATTATTAGCTAAGCTCACCCTCCTTCAGAAATGCTTGGGGCCTCAACTGCTTGCACCAGGAGCTGTTGACTAGTTTGAGGGGGTGGGGGGCGGATGGAGGAGACTCACCCAGCCTATGCAGCCTGAGACTCTCCTTGTGGCCAGATGAGTTTGTATGGACAAGCTTGTCCATTGGTAGCTTCATTAAGGCTTGTAGTCCGTCTTTAGTGCTCCCTCTTGGCAGAGCCTTATAGGAAGGCAGCTGGCAAAGCAAAAATGTGCTTTGCAGAGTTCCAATTCCAGCATCATTAATGCAGATTTGGAAGAAGCAATGTGGGTTTGGAACTGAGGGCCAACAACTTAATAACTTGTTCCAGCAAACTACTAGGAAATATGGCTTTAAGAATCTTTTCTCAGATGTGTTTGGCAGCTAGTATTTATGTGATTTTTAGTAGGGTACTTGCATGTTGCTATAAAATGCTAATTTTATAAATCCTGTGACATTACATATTATAAAAGATTCACAGGTATTCCTTGCGATCTGAATCTACTGCATAGTCGGAGTCTGGAATGTGAATACTGGGTCATCTACATCTATTTAATTCCTGAGTTTTGAATAGCAAGAATGAGAGTTCAGATAATGATGGATACAGTTTCTGTCAGACAATAGAATCTTAAAAATTTAGCAGAATCTATTTGGTTACTGAGTTTATACAAGATGGATTTGGATCCTGAGGTGTACTTACATTTTATTTCCAGATACAGACTAAGTGATGACAAAAGTTTACTGAAAAAGCAGAAGTTTTCCTGGAACATTTGTTTTATGTAGACAGGTAAATACATATAACATAGTTCTTTCTGGGCTTCCTTTGTGGCTCAGCTGTAAAGAATCTGGCTGAAATGTGGGAGACCTGGGTTTGATCCCTGGGTTGGGAAGATCCCCTGGAAAAGGGAAAGGCTACCCACTCCAGTATTCTGGCTGGGAGAATTCCATGGACTATATATATAGTCCATGGGGCTGCAAAGAGTAGGACATGACTGAGTGACTTTTGCTTTCACTTTTCACTTTCACATATCTTAACATTAAGTTCAGTTCAGTCGCTCAGTAGTGTCCGACTCTTTGTGACCTCATGGATTGCAGCATGCCAGGCCTCCCTGTCCATCACCAACTCCCATAGTTTACTTAAACTCATTTCCATTGAGTCAGTGATGCCATCCAACCATCTTATCCTCTGTCATCCCCTTCTCCTCCCGCCTTCAATCTTACCCAGCATCAGGGTCTTCTCAAACAAGTCAGTTCTTCACATCAGGTGGCCAAAGTATTGGAGTTTCAGCTTCAGCACTAGTCCTTCCAATGAATATTCAGGACTGATTTTCCTTTAGGATGGACTGGTTGGATCTCCTTGCAGTCCAAGGGACTCTCAAGAGTCTTCTCCAACACCACAGTTCAAAAGCATCAATTCTTTGGCGCTCAGCTTTCCTTATAGTCCAACTCTCACATCCATACATGACCACTGGAAAAACCATAGCCTTGACCAGAAGGACCTTTGTTGGCAAAGTAACATGTCTGCTTTTTAATATGCTGTCTAGGTTGGTCATAACTTTCCTTCCAAGGAGCAAGTGTCTTTTAACTTCATGGATGCAATCACCATCTGCAGTGATTGTGGAGCCCCCCTAAATAAAAGTCTGTCACTGTTTCCACTGTTTCCCCATCTATTTGCCATGAAGTGATGGGACTGGATGCCATGATCTTAGTTTTCCGA
>NW_011495072.1:20711089-20715274 GCF_000754665.1 Bison bison bison
CACAGTCAAAGACTTTGGCATAGTCAATAAAGGCCAAGTAAATGTTTTTCTGGAACTCTCTTGCTTTTTCGATGATCCAGCGGATGTTGGCAATTTTATCTCTGGTTCCTCTGCCTTTTCTAAATCCAGCTTGAACATCTGGAAGTTCATGTTTCACGTACTGTCGGAGCTTGGCTTGGAGAATTTTGAGCATTACATTACTAGCGTGTGAGATGAGTACAATTGTGCGGTAGTTTGTGCATTCTTTGGCATTGCCTTTCTTTGGGATTGGAATGAAAACTGACCTTTCCAGTCCTAACACTAGACTATTTTTATAATTTGGTTTGTTTAAAGCAAAATAAAACTTGATATTGCTTTGGACATGTTAAAATGGGGCCCTTTCTGCTCTTATGAATTGCCTAGCATTTATGAGGATTGATTTTAGGGTTCACATGTGTATTCAGTCTTGTTTTCCCTTGTGGCTCAGATGGTAAAGAAATGCAATGCAGGAGAGAGAGAAATCACTCAGTTGTGTCTGACTCTTTGGAACCCCATGGACTGTAGCCTACCAGGCTTCTACGTCCATGGGATTTTCCAGGCAAGAGTACTGGAGTGGGTTGCCATTTCCTTCTCCAGGGGATCTTCCTGACCCAGGGATGGAACCCAGGTCTCCTGCATTGCAGACAGATGCTTTACCATCTGAGCCACCAGGGAAGCAATGCAGGAGACCCAGGTCCAATCCCTGGCTCCGGAAGATCCCCTGGAGAAAGGCATAGCAATCCACTCCAGTACTGTTTCCTAGAGAGTTCCACAGACAGAGAAGCCTGGCAGGCTAGAGTCCATGGACTTGTAAAGAGTGAGTCAGCCTACACTTTCACTTTCATTCAGCCTAGGACATTGGGTTATCAGTAGTACTTTAAGTATCAATAGTTTTGACTTTTTCCCTGAGGTCTCTTCCTTTCATTATCTTTTTCTATCTTTATGGTTCACACTTACCTTTTCCTTTTTGTTACACGTCTCCCTTAAAGAGGTCTTTATTTTTGATTCAGTCTATTTGTTTAGGTTCTGTTAGGGATCAAATAGGGATTTTCATCACCAGAGAAGCCACGTGTGTTAGTGTCACAAATGAATTTGCTGTCCATCTGTTTCCTCATTTCCCTCCCTTTGCTATTGATAACCGTGATATTTAGAATGATCAGAGAAGGGTCGATTTATTTTAAGGCTTCTTGCTGTCTGGTTTCTAGTAGCAGACTTGGTACTGTTAGTGCAGCTCTGGTATATAGTCTTAGAATCAGGTAGATACAGGTTTTCAGGTCCTTGCCATGTATTATTCATATAATCTTGGGTAAGTTACTTTACTTTTCCTAAATTCTTTGTAATAGAGTGGTTAATGTTTACCTAACTGGTCTGTTTGGATTCATGGGATATAACATAATAAAGCATCTGGCCTAATTTTTCCTCTTTTGCATTTTTCAGGAGTAGAAAGGGCTTCCCAAGTGGTGCTGTGGTAAAGAATCCACCTGCTGATGCAGGAGATGTGGGTTTGATCCCTGGGTCAAAATGGCCCCCTGGAAAGGAAATGGCAACCCACTCCAGGGTTCTTGCCTAGAAAACTCTATGGACAGGGGAGCCTGACAGGCTACAGTGCACGGGGTCACAAAGAGCTGGACACAACAGAACGACTGAGCGTGCAACCTCCTAGAGGTGAGGGGGCCTACAGAGATGATCTCCCTAGTGCTGGCTAGGGGAGCTTTCATTTCTGGGAAGGTGAGACTGCAATTAGTTTGGGGAATGAATTTGCTTTGGTGACACTGATGTGGGCTTAACACAAATGACTTCATTTCAGGCGTGTTGTTTCTTTTTAATAATAGAAACACCACATCTCTGAATAGTAGGCATTGTTATCCAAAGAGGCTTTATGCAAAAGTGTTTTTTATCCTCTTATACTATCACTAAATTGAAATGAAAAACTCTTTACTGGTTGGAAAAAAAAAAGATTTTAATTTTCTTGCTGTTTAAAACTTCAACCTTATCTATTGTTGAAATAATATGTATTTAGAGTTTTGGTCTTAATTCCTTTTCTTTTTTTCCCTATCTTTATTCAGATGTAATTGATACATTTATGTTTAAGGTGAACAATATGATGATATGCTAGACATACCACAATATGGGATTTCTTTTCTACAGAGGAGCCTGGAGGGCTAAAATCCATGGGGTCAAGAAAGAGTCGGGTATGAC
Source organism: Bison bison bison (assembly GCF_000754665.1). Classification (NCBI taxonomy): domain Eukaryota; kingdom Metazoa; phylum Chordata; class Mammalia; order Artiodactyla; family Bovidae; genus Bison; species Bison bison. Next base: position 20,713,307 of record NW_011495072.1, read on the forward strand.
TTAGTGACTAAATAGCAACAACATATAACTGATTCACTTTGTTGTATGCCTGAAACTAACACAGCATTATAAATCAACTCTATTGCAATAAAAGTAAATAAATGAATACATAAGTCTGCTTCTCTTCCAAAAAAGAGAAAAGTCAACTCATTTCATTTAGAATTGGCTAATTCTACTCAATGGGAAGTAACCAATCCCACCAGGTTATTGGGTAGTTTGGGAATATTTGACAAGGCCACGTAAAGGGTAACAAGGCAGAGTGTATATAATTATGGTCAATATTCATCCAAAAGGAAGGCAAAGTTTCATTTATGAGAGTTTAAAATAAAGCCCCTATCTTATAGTATGATTTATATCAGGATTAAACTTACTCTCAAGTTAAATTTATTATGAAATTTAAAGCAAACATACATGCCGTGATTTCAGCTGGCCAAGTCCCTAGTTAGCTAAAACTTGGTTTCCCCATCTGGAGTCAGCTGTTTAAAAGGGTGAGGTAGAGAGGTGCACTGAGCACACACTGCCCTCTGGTGGCGCTTGCTCGAACTCGGTCAGCCTCCAAAAGGAGCCTGGGCCCGCAGCTAAGCAGGCTCTTGACAGGGTGTACTCCTAACCAGTTCTACCACTGATTTCAGACAGTCTGCAGAATGGCTCTTGGAGGTCCTTCTTTTAAGAATTAAAAAAAAAAAAGCTTAATTGTATCTAAGCTTTCAAAGATGGCTTCTTGTCCCATTCTAGAAAAAATGATTAGACGCTTTTTTAATTGAAGAATTCTCGTTAGAATACAAAAAGAATGACCATGTTCCCTAGAAGTCAAATACTTTAACTAAATGTTGATATCATTTTGAAGTGAATTCTAATTTTCTTGAATTCCCTGATTTCTCTGAAATAGGGTCAACTTTATACCTGGGTTCAAATGGCTGGGGAGCCTGTGTTGTCATAAGCCAGCAATAGTGGCACTGATCAGGGATGTCCCCCAGAGGCCCCCAGGTCTCGTCTTACACCATGGAGACACAGGAGGAAGATTGCTGAGCTGAGCATCAGGATACCTGCATTTAAAAATTTATGTAACACTTAGGCTCTAAATTTTTATGTAAAATGATGTGAGACAGAGACAGAAAAGAGAGAACTGATTATAGATGAAAAGATTTGAGATATGCTGCTAGTGCTGCTAAGCTGCTTCAGTCGTGTCCGACTCTGTGCGACCCCATAGACAGCAGCCCACCAGGCTCCCCTGTCCCTGGGATTCTCCAGGCAAGAACACTGGAGTGAAGCCTATAAAATAATCAAGCACATTATAGATATCTAATTAGGATAGACACAGGTTTACTGAGAAAGCTGAGTAAAAATTCTTTTTTTTACATGCCTATCAATCATTTTATTTTTTTTTTTAATTTTATTTTAATGAGTAAAAATTCTGAAAGGATCCCTGATGGCTCAGACAGGGATCTGCCTGTCAGAATCTGCCTGCAACATAGGAGATGTGGGCTCTGTCCCTGGGTCGAGACGATCCCCTGGAGAAGGAAATGGCAACCCACTCCAGTATTCTTGCCTGGAGAATTCCATGGGGTTGCAAAGAGTTGGACATGGTTGAGTGACTAACATTTCACTTTCATATTTAGCTAACTTTTTAAAAAAATGGACTACTTCACTAGCAGATACTGAACTTTTAAAATCTGAAGTGATAAATCACAAAACCTAGCTTAATTACTATTGAAATAGTACAAGGGCTCTATAACAGATTTTAATGGCAGGACTAGGGGGGGCATTTTATTGTACTCAAACCTACAGACAGAATAGTGCACAGATTGTAAATGTGAAGGCTATGGTTTTTCCAGTGGTCATGTATGGATGTGAGAGTTGGACTGTGAAGAAAGCTGAGCACCGAAGAATTAATGCTTTTGAACTGTGGTGTTGGAGAAGACTCTTGAGAGTCCCTTGGACTGCAAGGAGATCCAACCATTCCATTCT
>NW_011495072.1:20715374-20726298 GCF_000754665.1 Bison bison bison
AGCCCTGGGATTTCTTTGGAGGAAATGATGCTGAAGCTGAAACTCCAGTACTTTGGCCACCTCATGCGAGGAGTTGACTCATTGGAAAAGACTCTGATGCTGGGAGGGATTGGGGGCAGGAGGGGAAGGGGATGACAGAGGATGAGATGGCTGGATGGCATCACTGACTCGATGGACATGAGTCTGAGTGAACTCTGGGAGCTGGTGACAGACAGGGAGGCCTGCTGCTGCTGCCGCCGCCAAGTTGCTTCAGTCGTGTCCGACTCTGTGCGACCTCATAGCCAGCAGCCCACCAGGCTCCCCTGTCCCTGGGATTCTCCAGGCAAAAATACTGGAGTGGGTTGCCATTTCCTTCTCCAATGTATGAAAGTGAAAAGTGAAAGTGAAGTCACTCAGTCGTCTCTTACTTGTAGTGACCCCATGGACTGCAGCCTACAAGCTTCCTCCATCCACAGGATTTTCCAGGCAAGAGTACTGGAGTGGGGTGCCATTGCCTTCTCCGGACAGGGGGCCCTGGCGTGCTGCAATTCAGGGGTCGCAAAAAGTCGGACACGACTGAGCGGCTGAACTGAACTGAACTGAACTGAGCTTAAGGATTTTCTATAAACTTGCCTTCTATATATAAATAGCAACTGATTAGCGGGAATTCCCCCATGGTCCAGTGGTTAGGACTCCATGCTTCTACAGGCCTGGGTTTGATGCCTGGTTGGGGAGCAGAGGTCCCGCAAGGCATGCTGTGCAGCCAAAATAAGTAAATAAATACATAAAATGGCAGACATCAGGACACAGTGCCCAGAAGCCTTTCTCATGCCTTTCTTTAAGCTCTGCACATATCCACTATCCTGACTTTCCACAGCAAAGATTATTTTTGTTCATTGGTATTTTTTATGTAAATATAATCATCTAGTATTACTCTACTGCATCTGACTCAACACTACTTGTGAACTTGTGAGATTTATCTCCATAGTTGCTCTAGATGTATTTGATACTTCTCATTGCTGTGTACCCCACTGTGCAAACATACCAGAATTTATCTATTTTTCTGTTGATGAGCATTTGAGAAGTTTCAAGTTTGCTGCTGCTGCTGCTGCTAAGTCGCTTCAGTCGTGTCCGACTCTGTGCGACCCTATAGACGGCAGCCCACCCGGCTCCCCCATCCCTGGGATTCTCCAGGCAAGAACACTGGAGTGGGTTGCCAGTTCCTTCTCCAATGCATGAAAGTGAAAAGTGAAAGTGAAGTCGCTCAGTCGTGTCTGACTCTTCACGACCCCATGGACCGCAGCCCACTAGGCTCCTCCGTCCATGGGATTTTCCAGGCAAGAGTACTGGAGTGGGGTGCCATTGCCTTCTCCAGTTTCAAGTTTGGTCTACCATAAATTATGTTTCTTTGAACATTCTTGTGTATGTAGTCTGTTGAACATACGAACATGTTTCTCTTAGATATATACACCCCAAATGGAACTTGGGTATGTTTAGGCTTATTGCAACCTGCATGATAAGTTGCTTCCATTGTGTCTGACTCTGTGCGACCCTATGGACTGTAGCCTGCCAGACTCCTCTGTCCACGGGATTCTCTAGGAAAGAATACTGGAGTGGGTTGCCATGCCCTTCTCCAGGGAATCTTCCTGACCCAGGGATTGAACTCGAGTCTCATATGCCTCCTGCAATGGCAGGTGGGTTCTTTACCTCTAGCGTTACCTAGGAAGCCCCTTAAGCTTATTCAGTTCAGTTCAGTTCAGTCACTCAGTCGTGTCCGACTCTTTGCGACCCCATGAATTGCAGCACGCCAGGCCTCCCTGTCCATCACCAACTCCCAGAGTTCACTCAGACTCACGTCCATCGAGTCAGTGATGCCATCCAGCCATCTCATCCTCTGTCGTCCCCTTCCCCTCCTGCCCCCAATCCCTCCCAGCATCAGAGTCTTTTCCAATGAGTCAACTCTTCTCATGAGGTGGCCAAAGTACTGGAGTTCCAGCTTCAGCATCATTCCTTCCAAAGAAATCCCAGGGCTGATCTCCTTCAGAATGGACTGGTTGGATCTCCTTGCAGTCCAAGGGACTCTCAAGAGTCTTCTCCAACACCACAGTTCAAAAGCATCAATTCTTCAGCACTCAGCCTTCTTCACAGTCCAACTCTCACATCCATTCATGACCACAGGAAAAACCATAGCCTTCACTAGATGGACCTTTGTTGGCAAAGTAATGTCTCTGCTTTTGAATATGCTATCTAGGTTGGTCATAACTTTCCTTCCAAGGAGTAAGCATCTTTTCATTTCATGGCTGCAGTCACCATCTGCAGTGATTTTGGAGCCCAAAAAATAAAGTCTGACACTGTTTCCACTGTTTCCCCATCTATTTCCCATGAAGTGATGGGACCGGATGCCATGATCTTCGTTTTCTGAATGTTGAGCTTTAAGCCAACTTTTTCACTCTCCTCTTTCACCTTCATCAAGAGACTTTTGAGTTCCTCTTCACTTTCTGCCATAAGGGTGGTGTCATCTGCATATCTGAGTGCTGCCAAATAGTTTTCCAAAGTAGTTGTGCCAATTTACACTCCTACAGGCAGTGTATGAGAGTTCTGATCACTCCGTCTTCATGCCAGTACTTAGTGTTTTCTCTTTTTTGTTTTAGCCATTTTTTATGGGTGTAGCTAATTTGTATTTATTCTAGTTTGCTGTTCAAGGCTTTATCCTGTGTCTTATCATAATTTAACTCAATACAAATCATGTTGCTCACATTCCACAGGGACTCCACATTCACTCTTACCTCCCTCCCTCTGCTTGGTATAGAAGCCTTTCTAAGCCTGTCCAGGCCCCACGATTTTCCAAATCTCAATTTTTAGTGCACTTTTTCAATAAAGAACTCCTACAAGGTCAATGTGAGCTAAAAAGCTCACCTGCTTCATACGTATGCATATCAGATTGCGAGGTATACGTCCTAGAAGAGAGAAAAAATTTTGTTTAGCTGTGAAGTCACATTTCAGTTCAGTTGTGGATATTTCTGTTACTGTGCTCCTCATTTGTTAGTCCAGAGTAAATGAAATATAGTCATTAATTTACTGAGCACATGGTGTGTTTAAGGCTGGAATATACAAGGGTGAACAAGGCTCATGGAACTTTCTTCTTGTAGGGGAAACCTCAAAATCCCCACAATATTTCTTGAAAGGTTTTATGAAATAAAGGCTATACATTTAGAAACAAAAAATTAAAAATATCCAATATGTTAAGGTGCCATATTTTGGGGTAGCTTGTCCTCAACCCCATTACAATGTTCTAGGCACTGGACTCCATGCTCCATCCTGTTTTCAGGTAGAAATGTCAATCTAGCAGGGGACCTATTTTAATTAAACAATGACTAATGTAGAATTATAACTATTTAAGAATGCAAAGAAATTTCACAGAGTCCCATGAGAGAGTGTAGTAAGGAAATCTGGTCTATAGGATCAAGGAAGGCCCACTTAATACTAAAAAAGAATACAGAATAATTTTTAAAAAATCTAAAGTACATACCTGTTGTATTAAATGAGGCTATGAGTTTTTGAAGCAGAGTCTGAATTTGTAACTAGCATATAAAATGAATTAGTGGTTTTCAAAGCACCTTTCTTTTTATAAATAGCACAGAACTTGGTTTCTGCTCCTTTATAGTGGTTAAAATTTTCAAATGAACAGTTAAAATATGCTAATATTTGACACTGACTTGGAAATTTTCAATTTTTACTGAAATAGATGACACGGTCTTTGACAACTGCATGATAAATACTGGTGAGAGAAATGTTGGGTATTCATCAGGACCTGAAAAACAGAACCATGTAGAACAGCTTACCTCAATTTGCTTCACTTAAGTAACCCAAAGGTCACTTAACCCACCTACCCTCTCGCTCAATTGTTAAAGCTCATCATTACCTTCTTTCTTAAAAGCTTTTGCACACAAGAGAATATCTCTTATATTATTTCCCAGATAATCATCATTAGGAGCAACCATTTACTGGAAGATGAATCAACAATAGATCAAGAACTATACTAACTGCTAAAAGAAAGCAAGGGTAGAAAATCGAGATGATTACATCATTTTTTCTCATTGACTCAATGGACATGGGTTTGGGTGAACTCTGGGAGTTGGTAATGGACACGGAGGCCTGGCGTGCTGCGGTTCATGGGGTTGCAAAGAGTCGGACACGACTGAGTAACTGAACTGAACGGAAGCAAAGTTAGCCTTTGGGCTTCCCTGGTGGCTCAGATGGTAGAGTCTGCCTGCAGTTCGGGAGACCAGGGTTCAGTCCCTGGGTTAGGAAGATCCCCCGGAGAAGAAAATGACAACCCTCTCCAATATTCTTGCCTGGAGAATCCCATGGAGAGAGGAGTCTGGCAGTCTACAGTCTATGGAGTTGCAAAGAGACATGACTGAGCAACTTCACAAGCAAAGTCAGGAATGCTAAGAGCTTATTTTTATAATTTCTTAACATACATAACTCTGTGTACTACATTTGTGAATAATTCTGTTTTGTTCATTTTCCCCTTTAACTGCATATTTCATTCTAGATAGAATGAGATTTAATATAATAAAATCCTTAGGTCCCACTTTTAACTAAATAAAGCTTTTATCTTTTTTTTTTTTTTAACTTTTAAACATCATGTCTACATTTAGGAACTAGATTTAGGATCTTCCCTGTAGCTCAGATGGTAAAGAATCTGCTTGTAATGCAGGGGACCTGGGTTCCATCCCTGGGTTGGGAAGATCTCCTGGAGAAGGAAATGGCAATCTACTCTAGTATTCTTGCCTGCAGAATCCCTTGGACAGAGGAGCCTGGCAGGCTACAGTCTGTGGATTGCAAAGAGTCAGACACGACTGAGTGACTAACACTACTACTATTTTACTAAAAATTACTAAAGAAAGATAATTTAAACATCCTCAGGTCCTAGTTTTAACTAAATAAAGCTTCATGTATCTTTTAACTTTTAAACATCACATAATTAAATAGGCCAAATATATCTCAAAATGCAACTTGGGAATTTAGGTTTGAAATTTCTGACTCTATTGATTATATTTTAATGCTTTGGTTATTGCCTTCAATATTTTAAATTTTCCATGAGTAGTAAAATTGTTCTATAATCAAATCTGGGTCATGACTGACTTTTCCCATTTTAGAAGGTCAACATTAGTCCTTCTGAGAAGTGTCCTTACCTGTCTCACTCTCCCCACCATTTATTAATAATAATTTTTATTATTGAGAATTTAGAGATACAATTGGTATGACATTAGTTTCAGATGTACGTCATAACGATCTGATATTTGTATATATTGTAAAATGATCACTCCCAGTCTAGTCAACATTTGTTACTATAGTTAACAAATTTTTTTCTTGTGCTGAGCAATTTTAAGATCTATTCTCAGCAACTTTCAAGTATGTAGTACAATATTACTAACTATAGTTGTCATGTTGTACATTACATCCCCATGACTTTATTATTTTATAACTGGATTGTACCTTTTGATCCCCTTCATCTATTTTACCCACACCAACCCCTCCCCACTGTGGGATTTATTACAACCTGAAGAGAAAATGTGGAGTAAAATAAACTACCAAGGGTAAAACATTTATTATTCCAAATATCTTTACTGGTATAGCCTGACTTTACCTAATAGCAAGAAGATTGCATATAGTACCATGGGATAACTTTCCTATATCTATGGTATGAAAGTTTACAGAAAACTGTTAAAAGCCCACAATTGTAATAAGCCTTGAAATATATATAACTGGAACACCAAAAATCATTTTGGTTCAACAACCCAGGATCAGAATACACAGACTTTGATGATTTAAATAAACAGTTGAAATATTTACCTGACAGAATTGTAACTGTTTATGCTACTTTAGCAGAGAAGGCAATGGCAACCCACTCCAGTGTTCTTGCCTGGAGAATCCCAGGGACGGGGGAGCCTGGTGGGCTGCCGTCTATGGGGTCGCACAGAGTTGGACATGACTGAAGCGACTTAGCAGCAGCAGCAGTATGCTATTTTAGAATGTTTTGGCTAAAGGGTTGTTTCCTTACAGGAGCAATGGGAATAATAAAAGAATATTAGAAAATGGAGTTGCTTTACACAAATAACATTTCTAATATAAAATCTGAGAATAACAGTAACCACTCAGAATTCTTCTTGCAAAAGCAAAGATATTGAACCAAATAATTTGGTTGTTTTGGCACTGGAACAATTATTTTCAAAGTTTAGTCCAAGGAGTTTTAGATTTTGTAGGTATTGAACTCAAAGCTGTTCAGTTTTCTTTTTTTTTGTGAACACTGCTATGTGGCCATGCAATGTTTATAGTTCCTATGGTAAGAATAAGGTTATTTCAAGGAATAAAATAAGATAGGAGAGGTGGAAGAAAAGGGGGAAAGGGAGTAAGGGAAATTAAAAAAAGGAAAGTGATGTAAAAAGACAATAGGGTTTTAGTAAAATCTGCCTAGTTATTCTTAAAAAGGGCAACTTCAAATTTCTAACACACACACACACACACACACACACACACACACACACACACATGAACATTTCAACAGGATTATAAAAGACAAAAAGAGTCAATGATAAAAATAAAACTGGAAGAAAAAAAGGAAAGAGAGAAAAACTTGTCATCGAAGTTTTAAAATAGTGCTGTGCTCAATCATGTCCAACTGTTTGCAACCTCATGGACTGTAGCCCACCATGCTCCTATATCCATGGGATTTTCAAGGTAAGGATACTGGAGTGGGTGGCCTGCCCTTCTCCAGGGGATCTTCCTCACCCAGAGACTGAACCCACATCTCCTGCATTGCAATCAGATTCTTTACCACTGAGTCACCTGGGAAGCCCTTTAAAACAGTAGATTATATAAAATATTCTTGAACTACTTGACTGGATAGAAAGGGAGTTATGACAACCATGTGGTAAATGCATTTTCGAGTTAAATTTCAATAAAGTGTAGCACCTAAGAACAATTTTTGTAATTTCGAAGATCATGTTAAACTGGAGAGCATCCTCTAACACAAAACATGTAGCCTTTCCACCATCCTGCTTATTTCTGTTAAGACAGTAGCTTGAGTAGTCATCTTAAGTTTGATGCTGTGGCTCTCACAGGCCTGTCAGATGATTTGATAGATTTGAAAGGTGTTTGGCTTCCAGTTTTCAGTGTAAAATTTGCCGCATTCCCAAGGACCTATGAAGCAAATTTTGCTGCAATTGTCATCAGAGAAATCCTGATGAGCAAAGCTGTTTTAGTGGTTTGACCATCTTACCTTCCTAGAGCAGAGCTCCTGGAATACACTGCTATTGTCTTTGCTTGGTCTCAGCATTGTTTAAACTGGGGACAGAAAATTTGTTTCAGTTTTTAATTTTATGTTGGGTTCAGGGTTGTTCATTTACTTATTCTTCTTTAAAGGTGCACATGTTATATACTCTTTCAGGTGGACAACATATTTCAAAATAATTTTTCTCTAAGAAAGCAATTGTACTTGAACATTCTTTAAGAAGTTACTAGACTGAAAACTGACAAGCCATGGTTTATCAAGTCCAAGAAACCATTATTCATTAATTACATATGTTGGGCACACATGTATATATAATTATATATGTGCCCAACCTTCTTTAGGCTGGGCACAAGCTTAACTAGCCTCTGTACTGGGAGTTGTTTTCCAACCAAAGTGGAACCCCATGATGAAAAGGTTTTAAGAGTGACTTTTTTTAAAGCCCTTTAAACCAAACATCTCGGACTATTTGTCAGCAACCAGAAGCATCCTCCTCTCATTTACCACAAAATGTTGTTTAAATATCTTTTTCTATGTATTCCGCAGTATGTAAAAGACCAGGAATTGCTGGTTTATGAAAACTGTGTTTTGTGGAAAATGGCATCTAGAATCACATTTGATCCAATGGAACAATCACATTATTGGAAACACAAAGAAATTAAGAATGCCTTCATTCAAAGCAACATATTTGCTTATTTCTGAATAAGCAGAGCTGAATTCAGTAAATTTAAGTGACCCTCTAATAGAAAGCTACTCTAGGTCTTGGAGTTAGTGCTTTGAAGTTGCTTTAAAGAAGCTCATATTTCCTGAGAACACTCAGAAACAAGGGAATTCTAAAGCTAATAACAACTGCATTCTAGGTAATTATTCCAAACCATTTTTTATTTTTCTGCTGAAATACATTTTTTTCCTTTTACCCAATGATGAGAAATGACCACATCCAAAACAAGAAAAATGTGTACAAAATTCCATCTTGCTTATTAGCAGAGACTTCAGTAATAGCTTTGTTTCTTTAAAATTTAATGTATTGAATTATGAATTAAAAATGTAAATGTAAAATGATCAATTATGAAATGTGTTCTTATTTTAACAAAGCCATAAAATTTACAGCTGATTTGAAAGATATAAATGTTGAGTTCTTTCTCCCCCAAAGTAAGGCTTTGGGAAGTCAAGAGGAAAAAGAATTTGGAGAAATCACTGATTAAAGTTAAGTGAATAGGTTACTGTACATCTGTCCACAACATCTAAGAGACAATGAACTCACATTGAGAAAATTATATCTAAAAAATTATAGAATATTTTTTGTCATTAGATGCTAGCCTTGGTTTCTGATGATCACAGAACCAGGATACCAGCCATGGATTGCACACTCTGGGCCTCTGTCTCATAGAGACCACTGTTATGGGCAATCAAACTTAATTCTAATGTATTATGAGCCGCCTTCATGAATCCTTTCTATCCTGCAAGGCAGGTATTACCATCATCCTTGTTTTTAACAGCTGAAAATGCAAAGACTCAGAGAAGCAAGTAATCAGCTTTGGAAAGAGCAAAGAAACATTTTAACAAAACTGGGATGAGATTGGAGCCAATTATTAGAGTATCTCAAACATCCTCTGAGCAGTGGTGGGATATACTCAGTGTTCAAGAAAGGTTTTTCTCAGTTCTCTGAGGGATAAAGTATGGTGTGACCAATCAAGAAATTATTACGTTGGTCTAAGGACAAGACAAGAATGCAAATGCAAAGTGGGGAATAGGTGAGAGCCTAGGCAGCTAAGTGAAGACTGCAATTTATTGAGTGTGATGTGGCAAAGATGAATTATTTTTGGAGCACTTCTCCTTAGTGTTCTAAGAAAAGACATCTAGTGCTTAGTTTTGTACTTCCAAAACATATCAGTTACAATAAATACATTAACACTAGCACCTGCATCATTAAGAACCACATTTGTTAGTGGACTTCCATAGATATAACTTGCTTCCTTTCACCAAAATTCTCATGTACCAACTTTGACAATTGGCCATCTCTTAAGTTTCCTGTTGCCTTTGAATTTTCTGTCTCACTTTAGTAAGACACTCACATTGAGGGAGGAGGGAGGAGGGTTCAGGATGGGGAACACATGTATACCTGTGGCGGATTCATTTTGATATTTGGCAAAACTAATACAATTATGTAAAGTTTAAAAATAAAATAAAATTAAAAAATAAAAATAAACAAACAAACAAAAAAAAAGACACTCACATTTACAACTTAATCCAAGTTTCGTAACCTAACTCAGGCACTTTGAGTCTGAATACTGAGCCACTAACATGTAGGTAATCAGCAGCAGCAGCAGCAGCAGCAACAGCAGCATGCTATGCACAGGCCTGTACTATAATTAACAGGGCATCTTTGAAAAATAAGAATGACTTTCTTATCACCCCCAGGCAAAGGGCTGGGAGCAGTAAAAAGTACATCATGGAAAGACATCTTGAAAACAAGATGCTGAAGTACTGATGTGACTGATGGAAAACCATTAGTGAGTGTTCCCGTAACCAGAGCCTTGAGAGAGTTGCTGAAAAATGGGTGTCACTAACTGAAAGGCTATGACCAGTGCATTTTCTTGGCAAAACTCTATTAGTCTTTGCCCTGCTTCATTCTGTATTCCAAGGCCAAATTTGCCTGTTACTCCAGGTGTTTCTTGATTTCCTCCTTTTGCATTCCAGTCCCCTATAATGAAAAGGACATCTTTTTTGGGTGTTAGTTCTAAAAGGTCTTGTAGGTCTTCATAGAACAGTTCAACTTCAGCTTCTTCAGCGTTACTGGTCGGGGCATAGACTTGGATTAATTACTGTGATACTGAATGGTTTGCCTTGGAAACGAACAGAGATCATTCTGTCATTTTTGAGATTGCATCCAAGTTCTGCATTTTGGACTCTTTTGTTGACCATGATGGCTACTCCATTTCTTCTAAGGGATTCCTGCCTGCAGTAGTAGATATAATGGTCATCTGAGTTAAACTCACCCATTCCAGTCCATTTTAGTTCGCTTATTCCTAGAATGTCGATGTTCACTCTTGCCATCTCCTGTTGGATCACTTTCAATTTGCCTTGATTCATGGACCTGACATTCCAGGTTCCTATGCAATATTGCTCTTTACAGCATCGGACCTTGCTTCTATCACCAGTCACATCAACAGCTGGGTACTGTTTTTGCTTTGGCTCCATCCCTTCATTCTTTCTGGAGTTATTTCTCCACTGATCTCCAGTAGCATATTGGGCACCTACTCACCTGGGGAGTTCCTCTTTCAGTATCCTATCATTTTGCCTTTTCATACTGTTCATGGGGTTCTCAAGGCAAGAATACTGAAGTGGTTTGCCATTCCCTTCTCAGTGGACCACACTGTGTCAGACCCTCTTCCAACAACACAATAGAAGACTCTACACATGGACATCACCAGATGGCCAACACCGAAATCAGATTGATTATATTCTTTGCAGCCAAAGATGGAGAAGCTCTATACAGTCAACAAAAACAAGACCAGGAGCTGACTGTGGCTCCAATCATGAACTCCTCATTGCCAAATTCAGACTTAAATTGAAGAAAGCAGGGAAAACCACTAGACCATTCAGGTATGACCTAAATCAAATCCCTTATGATTATACAGTGGAAGT
>NW_011495072.1:20726790-20727515 GCF_000754665.1 Bison bison bison
CCAAGCCTTTGACTATGTGGATCACAATAAACTGTGGAAAATTCTGAAAGAGATGGGAATACCAGACCACCTGATCTGCCTCTTGAGAAACCTATATGCAGGTCAGGAAGCAACAGTTAGAACTGGACATGGAACAACAGACTGGTCCCAAATAGGGAAAGGAGTACATCAAGGCTGTATATTGTCACCCTGCTTATTTAACTTATATGCAGAGTACATCATGAGAAACGCTGGACTGCAAGAAGCACAAGCTGGAATCAAGATTGCCAGGAGAAATATCAATAACCTCAGATATGCAGATGACACCACCCTTAGGGCAGAAAGGGAAGAGGAACTAAAAAGCCTCTTGATGAAAGTGAAAGAGGAGAGTGAAAAAGTTGGCTTAAAGCTCAACATTCAGAAAATGAAGATCATTGCATCTGGTCCCATCACTTCATGGGAAACAGATGGGGAAATAGAGGAAATGGTGTCAGACTTTATTTTGGGGGGGCTCCAAAATCACTGCAGATGGTGACTGCAGCCGTGAAATTAAGACGCTTACTCCTTGGAAGAAAAGTTATGACCAACCTAGATAGCATATTCAAAAGTGGAGACATTACTTTGCCAACAAAGGTCCATCTAGTCAAGGCTATGGTTTTTCCTGTGGTCACGTATGGATGTGAGAGCTGGACTGTGAAGAAAGCTGAGCACTGAAGAATTGATGCTTTTGAACTGTGGTGTTGGAG
>NW_011495072.1:20727615-20738736 GCF_000754665.1 Bison bison bison
GTGGTCACGTATGGATGTGAGAGTTGGACTGTGAAGAAAGCTGAGCACTGAAGAATTGATGCTTTTGAACTGTGGTGTTGGAGAAGACTCTTGAGAGTCCCTTGGACTGCAAGGAGATCCAACCAGTCCATTCTGAAGGAGATCAGCCCTGGGATTTCTTTGGAAGGAATGATGTGAAGCTGAAACTCCAGTACTTTGGCCACCTCATGCGAAGAGTTGACTCATTGGAAAAGACTCTGATGCTGGGAGGGATTGGGGGCAGGAGGAGAAGGGGACGACCGAGGATGAGATGGCTGGATGGCTTCGCTGACTCGATGGACGTGAGTCTGAGTGAACTCCAGGAGTTGGTGATGGACAGGGAGGCCTTGTGTGCTGCGATTCATGGGGTTGCAAAGAGTCAGACATGACTGAGCGACTGAACTGAACTGAACTGAACCGAAGGGCTAAACAAAGTCATGAAAGGCTGAAGGTTTGACATTGAGGACTGTGCATTGTATATCTTTATCCCCAATCTGAGATCATAAAGAACAGATATCTCTAGAGCACAAATAAGGAAGTAGAGTTTAACAATAAAAGGCATGCAAGGATTAGGATCTGGGCTTTTGCCTGCGAATGGCATCAGCCCCGATCCCCACTTTATTTCTGAGTCTTCTTTTTCTTTATTCTTCTGTGGCACTGCTCCCTCAGATCGGTTCGTTGTTGGGCTGGTCCTGACACTAACATATTAGTTATCCTATCAATGCAAACTGTTACAGACACATTTTGACCAGGGCATCAAATGTATTACCTGACTAGGATAATAAGGGAGTATATCTGAAAGTGAAAGTTGCTCAGTTATATCTGACTCATTGTGACCCCATGGACTATACACCATGAAATTCTCCAGGCCAGAATACTGGAGTAGGTAGCCTTTTTCTTCTCCGGGGGATCTTCCCAGCCCAGGGATCGAACCCAGGTCTCCCGCATTGCAGGTGGATTCTTTATCAGCTGAGCCACAAGGGAAGCCCTGATATTATCCTGACTATGTGGTATAGTCCCTAAGTCATATCCGACTCTTGAGACTCCATGGACTGTAGCCTGTCAGGCTCCTCTGTCCATGAGATTCTCCAGGCTCAAGAATACTGGAGTGGGTTGCCATTTCCTTCTCCAGGGCATCTTCCCGACCCAGGTATCGAACCTGGGTTTCCTCACGGCAGGCAGATTCTTTACCAACTGAGCTATGAGGGAAGTCCCCTGCCTAGGATAATAAGAGAATATATCTAGATCCAAGCAGAACAAGATCTAATGATTTCCATAATCATGTGGACAACTGATAATAGCTATATCTTGACCTATGGATAGATGGTGGCAAGCATGAAAGTGAGCACACAAAACTTCAGTTTTGAGGATCTTTGAAAAAAGATTTAGAGTAGGAAGATCAAGAGTGAGTTCTGGTCCAGTATCTTACGAGTTGTGTGACTTAGGGCAAGATGCTTTAGTAATATTCTTATATATAAGATGGGTAAAATACTTCTAATATAAAATTGCTATTATATGGTAGAAGCTCATGAGTGTTTAATCTGAGTTTTTTCATTCTAATTGGCAACAACAAAAATTAGGAGGAATTTCAGCAATCTAAAAAAATGGAATAAATGCAGACACTCTATTTCTTAGAAGATTAAATACTGTAAATGTCAGTTCCTATCAAATTAACTTACAGTATGGTTGTAAATTTAGTAAAAATGGTAAGAGAAAACTTTTTGGACATGGAAAAAAACAAACAGGTAAGTATAGAAAACAAGATTCTAAAAAAAAGAGCAGGGGATTAGTGACAAAGATGGTGAGAAAAAGCTCTAATAAATATTAAAACAAAAATTACATTAGTTAAATGAGTGAACACAGAAAACTTCAATCAGATATCCCAGAAAGTACATCCTATTATAAAGTAAAAAATTCAATAATTTAAAAAAGAATCACTACAAATGAAATCCAATTCATGAGCTTGGATATAAGAATTTAGAGAAAAAAAACCTATAGTTTCACCTCATACTGTATGCTGCTGTAAATATATAAATATAAAATCAGAATATAACACAGAAATATAAGTTTATTATTGAGTTGATTAAAAGTTCAGTTAAATTTTGAAGAGACAGAAGAGTTCACAAAGATAAAAACACTAAAATATCTAATTAAATAAAAATGAAAGTTTCTGTAAGTTAAACAAAAAACCTCTAACCTGTCGACTAAAAAAGATGTACAACTGGAGAGTTGTGAGTTAGGTTTTATTTGGGGCAAAATGAGGACTGCAGCCTGGGAGGCAGCATCTCAGATGGCTCTGAGAGAAGACTGCTCCAAAGCAGCAGTGGGGAAAGTCAATGTATAAGGTTTTGGTGAAGGGGGAGTTCAATACCATGAAGCACTCAATTTACAAAAGGTTTTTTGTTAGTCCTGAGGGTCTGATGTCACCATGAAGGGATTTAGTGCTTCTCTAGATATGCAAGGATTGAGATCATAAAATCTGTTCCTAAAAACATCCAACTATCTAAAGACCTGTCCCACCAGATTCCCTGGAGCACAGAGTGCCTCACTCCACCCTGAACTCCCTCAGGGGGTGTTGAAGGTCAACAGCTACAGCAGCGTGGGGTTCAGTCTCTGTAGAGGCAGATGGCAGATGCCTTGTCATTGGCAATGCTCTTGCTAAGTGCCAATTTGTAGCTGACAAACCCAATACCAGATATGCTAAGAAATATATATTTGGAAAAAACTGCCCAAATGACAAAGTATCAGTACCATTTAATAGTGCAAGTCTTACACAAATGGAAAAACAACCCCTGAATTGAGCAACTTAAGCATGAGTTTATTATTTTGGTGCATTGAAGATTTCTATAAATAAGTTTGGCAAGTTTGACCAATTCACTCATACTCATGAAAGGTAAAAAATTCACAGTAGTGAAAAAGATTCCAAGAAATACCTGGAGTATGTATAGCTGCTAACATGCTCAACATAGGTCAATTTATACATCAAGAGTTCACTTTGCTCCTAATTTCAACATAGCTAATTAAATAAATTACCAAACAGCCTAAAATTCTTCCTCCTGTCTTTGTTTCCATACATACTGCAAAAAGATAAAGCACCCAAAATAAGCAAGTCCTGAATAAGTGGTAGTAGTAAGCACCAACAAATTAGTTAACTGCTAAATAATAAATGCAAAATACAGTCCTTTAGAAAAGATTTTTATTTTCTTGGCACAGACATAAAAGTGACATTTGCCTATAGACAGAGCAGGTGAAGACGTATCAGAAATGCATTACATACGTTCATGGACAGGATGACAGGTCTCAGGTCTCCTCAGTTATCTGTGAAACATATTAAATTATCACAGCATACTGGTTAAACTGGCAAACTTCTCAAGTAAGACAGTAAGACTGATCGGAATTAATTAAGAATCAGGGCACAGAACCATTCTCAGTATGTGATATAATGGTACCTCATTCAAAACCACACAGGAATGAAGTATTCTATTGAAATGTTTTTTAGTCAAAAACATTTATTCCTCTAAAGTCTAAAGCTATTAATATTATTTTAACAATCTTTGATAAAATAATGTGTAACATGCTTCTTAAGCTTTAAAATAGGCCATGCAGATTATAATAACATTCTTTCATTAACATTCCTAATAAAAATATGAATTGCTTAATTTTCTAGTGTAATGTGATATCGTAAAAATGTACTGGTGAGGTGGATATTTGCCCTACCATAGATAACCCAATATGGCTATGTTTTGAAAACTGTAAGCTTGTTATTATTTATTTATTAAGATTAATTTACTCATTTACTTATTTATCACATTTAACCATCAGCCAGCCATTGCTTCTTGCTTTTTTTAAAAACAGATTTAATGTTGGTCTTTAGTTACTTTTCTTACCACTTTTAATATAGAAGTTTAATTACAACAGAACTATGTGAATCTTTGATAACTAATGGTTCTCCCTCTCAAGGAAGGTCATTTTTCTAACTAGAGGTCAGACACTGAACAATGAAGAAGGAAGGAAAACTTGGAAATCAATGAAGAAGTTATGTAGAAGTCAATCTGCTTTAGGTTGGGAAACCAGAAAACCAAGCCAGTTAACACTAACGTAGGGTTGAACATGGATATTTGGCATCTGAAACATTTTTATATTTTTATTACCCAGAAGTTTTAGCTTACTTGTTTTTCAATATTTTCACTCCTTCCTCATAGTTAAGGGAGTTGGGCATATGACTTCTAGGTGAGAAAAGTGTTATTGTACCACTATTTTAACTATAAATATTACAACTGAATAATGAAATGGATTTTTGCAACTATTTTCCTTCAGCTGAAAGTATAATGATCTAATTGTGCCTTCTTGAGACAAAAAGAGATAATTAAAAAAAATCATCTAGAAAATAAGTAATATTAAAAATGTCAAATCATACAAATGTTAAAAGTCTTTTTCCTTTTATGACTTTTCCAGATTTAAGCTATCTTCAAATCACATGAAAAGCTATTCAAGTGACTTTACTGGAGTCAAGATAACTGCTGAATTCATATCTCTATTTTAAGCTTGTTCTCCATGCTAAACTTGTCAACAGTTTTCAGTTAACAGGAAACCAATATAATACACTTTTACACACAAACTAAAAAGAGTTATTTTTAGAAAATTAATATAGTACCTTTTTCTTTAAAATTCTCATAAATATGTCTGAAGGTTTGCATTATGAAAATGTAAACCATCTCAAAGTAGGAAAGTGGAACTCAAGACTAATTTTATAAAAATTTTCTTAGAAAATAAATTTCTAATACTTTGTGATTTTTTCATATAGCCTATGCATCATTAGCACAATTAAATATATGTTAAATATACTGTTGAAATTCGTTGTATTAAAAACATATTACACTATCAGTGAAAAAAATAAAAGCACATTATAAACATCTGTGCTTCACTTACAAACATATATTGTAGGTGGACATTTCCATGAATCCATATTCATTAATATCTTCTGAATGCAATTTGGAAGGTGCTAGATATACTATTGGAGAAGGCAATGGCAACCCACTCCAGTACTCTCGCCTGGAAAATCCCATGGATGGAGGAGCCTGGTAGGCT
This sequence comes from Bison bison bison, assembly GCF_000754665.1. NCBI lineage: Eukaryota > Metazoa > Chordata > Mammalia > Artiodactyla > Bovidae > Bison > Bison bison. Next base: position 20,732,722 of record NW_011495072.1, read on the forward strand.
GCAATCCATGGGGTCGCGAAGAGTTGGACACGACTGAGCGACATCACTTTCACTTTTCACTTTCATGCATTGGAGAAGGAATTGGCAACCCACTCCAGTGTTCTTGCCTGGAGAATCCCGGGGATGGGGGAGCCTGGTGGGCTGCCGTCCATGGGGTCGCACAGAGTCAGACATGACTGAAGCGACTTAGCAGCAGCAGATAAACTATTAATAAAAGGTTGAGAAGATTAATTAACCACAGCTTATTCAGTATATACTGTTACTGAAGAAAATATATACCACCATTTAAAGATACTTCTCCATTTCTTTCATTATTACATTCTCATATTTCATTTCACTTATGCATGAAAGGAATATTACATGATTTTTCTTTTTCAAACTCTGGCTTTCAAATTATTTATTTCTAGACATCTGAGGAATACTTCTTGAATTCAAAAGACAAACATTCCATTGGTAGTGATGATTTTTTTTCTTACTCAAATCAAAAACTACATTAGCAAAACCAATGCTTTATAGTCTTACCTATTAGGGCATCAATATTATATGAATGAGATTTAAAAAATGACTTTAGCATGTGCATATAAAGCATTTACATTACATTATAACTGCATTCAACAATACAACTGGTTGCATACTTAAGATATATGCATGAGTCAACTAACTATAAGTCATAGAGTATTTCAAGAACAGCAGCAATTGACCAGGCTTGTGTTTCACAGCTGAAAGGGCAGTATTGGCCATTCTCGTTGGTCAGCTCTGGAAGTCCTTTCCAAGGGGATCTTAAAGAAAGAAGAGCCATTTTATGAGATATAATCAAACATATATCTTGTTGGGTTAATAAAATAGGCAATATAGCTGGTGATTTTGCCTTCTCTTTTAGAAAACAATCATATGTACCCATTTACTACAAAATAAAACAGGCTATACTAAAGATTATGTATAAAGAATTTAGACTGAAATTATTCTTTGACATTCAATCTTTAGGATTTAAGACTTTCAATTACAAAGGAGTCCCTTTAAGTATCGAAAACAGGACACTACCATTATAAGTAATGTAAGTATAGAGATAAACATCCTCTCAGGCTTAATTTTATTTCTTTTAGAGTAAGTTTATGAGACTCAAATTGTAATTAATGAATGTATTATGTTTGATCTTGACAAAATTATAAAATGAACATGAAATGATGAAGGAAAAAATGATTAGGAAATGATTAGGAAAATGATTAGAAAAAAATGCCAATTAAAAACAATCCAAATTTCTATACAAATTTCTCATTTTCCTGAATAATAGTACAGTTGATATTTATTGTACATTTACTATGTTCTAATACTAGTGCTTTATGTACATTATCTCAGTTAATACTAACGGCAACCCTATGTGTAGGTATCATTGCTATTCTTCTAGAACAGAAACACATAGAACTTCAAGGAGAAATAGGCAAATCCATAACTGTAAAATAAAATGTTACCTTTCTAGGTAACTCACAGAACAAGTAGACAGAAAATCTGTAAGTATTTTGTACAACACTGGCCTGTAATGCAGGAGACTGGGGTTCAATCACTGGGTCAGGAAGATCCCTTGGAGAAGGAAATGGCAACCCACTCCAGTATTCCTGCCTGGAAAATTCCATGGACAGAGGAGCCCCGGAGGCCACAGTCCATGGGATCACAGAGTCAGACACAACTGAGTGACTAACGCTCATCAACCTAGTTGACATTTTAAGAACACCCCATCCAGTGTCATGGCTTCCCTTGTAGCTCAGTTGGTAAAGACTGCCTGCAACACAGGAGACCCGGGTTCTGTCCATGGGTTGGGAAGATCCCCTGGAGAAGGAAATGGAAGTCCACTCCAGTATTCTTGCCTGGAGAATCCCATGGACAGAGGAGCCTGGCGGGGCTACAGTCCATGGGGTTGCAAGAGTTGGACATAACTTAAGCGCCTAAACCACACCACGATCCAATGATAACAGAAGGTACACTTTTCTACTTGCAGTTTAGTGACCTAGTTAGAACATATTTTGAGTTATAAAATAAGTATCAATAAGTTTAGAAAGATTAGTCATATAAAATACATTTTTTGACCACAACAGAATTAACTTTGAAATCAGTTATAGAAACATCTCTGGAAAATTCCTAAATATTTGAAAACTAAATAACACCTTTATAAATAACCTATGAGTCAAAGAAGAAGCTAAAGGGAAAAACAGAAAGTATTTTCAACTGAATTAAAAAAACATAACACATCAGAATTTTGGGGTATTGTTAATTTGGTACATAGAAGGAAATTTAGCACTAAGTACCTATACTAGAAAAGAAGAAAAGTCTTTAAATCAATGACCTCAACTTACACCTTGAAAAAAACAGAAAAAGACAAATAAACCTAAAATAAGTAGAAGAGAATAATAAAAATTAGCATAGAAATCAATGAAATAAAAATTGAATAATATGAAAAAAATTTGATGAACTCAAAAGCTGGTTCTTTAAGAAGACCAATAAAATTGATAAGCTTCTAGTCAGGCAGATCAGGAAAAAAAGGAAAATACAACTTATCAACATCAAAAATGAGAATACTGACATTATTACAGATTCTATAGAAAATTTAAAAAGTAATAATATACTTTAGGTGAAACCATTTCTTGATTTGTGACAAATATTTTTGTTCTATCTTTTCATTTAATCTTGACAAGTAATGAGATATTATTATTCCCATTTTATAGATGAAGAAATTTATTTCAGAGACGTTAAGTAACTTGCTGAAAGTCACACATGAAAATTAGCAGCAAGGACAGAATTTTAATCCAAAGCTCATAGTTAAAGCTAATGGACATAAAAGTAGCTATAGGAAACAGCAAGAAATAAAAATGGAAAGGTAGCTGGAGAAAAAATTGTGGAAACTAAGGAATTTGGATTTCATTCTGTAACTGGTGGGGAATTGCTAAAGATTTTTAAACATAAGATTAAAATTGTGAGAGTTACATGTCAACAAGATTGAGCTTGCTTGGGGTGATAAGACAAAATGGAGAGAGAAGAGTGGAAATATGGAAGCTAATTGCCTAGTTCAGAGAAAAGATTATGAGTTACAGACTAGGCACTGGCCAAAGAAAGGAAGACGGTGGGTTATTAAAAGGAGGAGAGCTAGAATCAAGTCTTGACCACTATCTGGATGTTCTGGAGAGGTAATGAAGTAAAGTTAAAAAGAACCTGGGGTGTCTGAGCTTGCAGACCATGAATAATGGTAATACTGTAACAAAGATGGGAAGCATAGGAAAAAAAACTGAGAGAAAATGAGTGATGGCAGAAGGACATTCAAGCTAAGAAGTTTATTAAGTGGCTGAAAAGTAGAAGAGGAGTTTATGAAAGTTCAAAATTACCTGAAGAGTGAAGATGTGAGACTAGGTGAAATATAACAGAAGACAAGTAGACAGAAAAGAAAAGAAGATCAAGGATAGATTTTTTTGGACAATGAATGTGTTTTTAGGTTCCAGAAAGCAAAGCCAGAAAAACAGCAAATAGAGCCAATTGTGTATTGGTTAAGGGCGCAGTCCGTGAAACCACAGTGCCTGGAGTTTAATAAGAGCTCTACCAAATTACTTGCCATTTGACTGTGTATAAATTACTTAACTTTCTAAGCTTACATTATAAAATGGAGATAGTAGCTCATATCTGAGTTAGTATCTTGTCCATGTTATACATACTAATAAATCAATCCTCAAAACAACACCAGCACATACCTTAAATAGATGAGGAAACAGAGGCTTAGAGAAATTAAATAACTTGCCCATAGCCACGCAGCTACTAAGGGGAGATGTGATGCTCGGAAAACAATTATAGTAGCTATCTTATATAGCTTTTTGGATGAAATGAGTAATGTTATATGAATGCATTTAGAACAATGTCTGAAGATACTAAGTACTCAATAAATATTATTTGCTATTATTATAATTGCTACTGTTATTAGGTTAACAAGGGAAATTTAATGCTATGGCTAGCATAGGTTTTTCATGAATAGAGAAAAGCAACGAGATAGCCAAAGAAGAGAACTGAGAGGAAGTCATAGGATCTGGGAACCAGAAAGGATCTTCTTGAGTGGCTTCACCAGAGTGGTGAGAGCAAAACAAAAGCCAGCTTGCATATGGTGATAACTGAACTGGTGTCAGCAAGCAAACAAACAAACAAAAAAAACTAATCATATAGAAAATGTGGATCCTGAAAAGAAAACAGAATGATAAAACAAAGCTTGAAGTAGGAACAGTATGAAGGGACTTTATTTTAGGGTAGGCTGACAGGTATCTTCATAGCTTAGGAAGGAAGGATCAAGTGGAATACCAAGTAAGGATAATCTTTTGACAAGGATGTGGAACAGGGAGGAGGGATGGGATTATAGGCAAAAGTAGATCATCTCTTCAGTACAACATATTCTTACTCCTCATGGAAAAAAGGGAAGAAAGAAAAGTAATGCAAATATTGGGAAATATTGTGGTGCAATAAAGGTCAGAACATAAGAACATTTACATTACAAAGACTTCAGACTTAATCTCTAGATGAGGTAGAAGTGTGACAGGACTAAAGTTTCTGTGACTGCTGCTGCTGCTGCTAAGTCGCTTCAGTTGTGTCCGACTCTGTGCAACCCCATGGACGGCAGCCCACCACGCTCTGCCGTCCCTGGGATTCTCCAGGCAAGAACACTGGAGTGGGTTGCCATTTCCTTCTCCAAGGCATGAAAGTGAAAAGTGAAAGTGAAGTCGCTCAGCTGTGTCTGACTCTTCATGACCCCATGGACCGCAGCCTACCAGGCTCCTCCGTCCATGGGATTTTCCAGGCAAGAGTACTGGAGTGGGGTGCCATTGCCTTCTCCATTTCTGTGACTGTATTTAAGCTAATGAAAATAACTTTGAAAAAACAATTTTGACAACATTCATGGTGATAGATGGAAGCCCCATGTGTTCCTGTAGTAGAGGAGATAAAATCTATGTTGCCCATGCATATTATAAATATGATATATGTACATCATATAAGATGTACATATATCTAGGTTTAATCTAGAATTTGTAAAATTAAGACGGAGTTATATCATCCAAAAAGGCACATAACTCCGATACTATTTATCTGCTAATAGTTCAGACAAAGGACATGACAAATGGCTTTAAAACACTCAAAACACCAACACTGATATTTTAATATTATAAAACCATTTATGAAAACATTTGTCAATATATGTTTAAATAGGTGAACTCAAAAGGCCAAGCCTAAACCTTTAGTTTTTGTATATATCCTGTGCTAACCATATCAAAAACTATTAGATAAATTTTAAAAACCAAAGGCTTTGCCCCCTCATACTAATCATGCAATCTAAAATAATTAAAATAAGGTGAAAATTACATAGAACTTGTGTTAAAGAGTAAAGCTTTCAAATTTCATTGTGATATATAGAATATACAGAAATATTATGGAAATGCCATTTACTTAATAGCTAATGAATTGACTAAGCATTCAGTTAAGTTCAGTTGCTTAGTCGAGTCCGACTCTTTGTGACCCCATGGACTGCAGCTCGCCAGACCTCCCTGTCCATTACCAACTCCTGGAGTTTACTCAAAGGCATGTCCATTGAGTCCATGATGCCACCCAACCATCTCATTTGTGTCTCCTTCTCCTCCCGCCTTCAATCTTTCCCAGCATCAGGGACTTTTCAAATGAGTCAGTTCTTCGCATCAGGTGGCCAAAGTATTGGAGTTTCAGCTTCGGCATCAGTCCTTCCAGTGAATAAAAAGGACTGGTTTCCTTTAGGGTGGACTGGTTAGATCTATATGCAGTGCAAGGGACTCTCAAGTCTTCTCTAACACCATAGTTCAAAAGCATCAATTCTTCGGTGCTTAGCTTTCTTTATAGTCCAACTCTCACATCCATACGTGACTACTGGAAAAACCATAGTTTTGACTAGATGGATCTTTGTTGGCAAAGTAATGTCTCTGTTTTTTAATATGCTGTCTAGGTTGGTCATAACTTTCCTTCCAAGGA
>NW_011495072.1:20738836-20749838 GCF_000754665.1 Bison bison bison
TTTCCTTCCAAGGAGCAAGTGTGTTTTAATTTCATGGCTGCAGTCACCATCTGCAGCGATTTTGGAGCCCCCCAAAATAAAGTCTGTCACTGTTTCCACTGTTTCCCCATCTATTTGCCATGAAGTGTTGGGACCAGATGCCATGATCTCAGTTTTCTGAATGTTGAGCTTTAAGCCAACTTTTTCACTCTCCTCTTTCATTTCATCAAGAGGTTCTTTAGGTCTTCTTCACTTTCTGCCATAAGCATGGTGTCATCTGCATATCTGAGGTTATTGATATTTCTCCCGGCAATCTTGATTTCAGTGTATGCTTCATCCAGCCCAGCATTTCTCATGATGCACTCTGCATATAAGTTAAATAAGCAGGGTGATTATATACAGCCTTGATGGACTCCTTTCACAATTTGGAACCGGTCTGTTGCTCCATGTCCAGTCCTAACTGTTGCTTCCTGACCCACATACAGATTTTTCAAGAGGCAGGTCAGATGGTCTGGTATTCCCATCTCTTTAAGAATTTTCCACAGTTTATTGTGATCCACACAGTCAAAGGCTTTGGCACAGTCATTAAAGCAGAAGTAGATGTTTTTTTGGAACTCTCTTGCTTTTTCAATGATCCAATGGATGTTGGCAATTTGATCTCTGGTTCCTCTGCCTTTTCTAAATCCAGCTTGAACATCTGGAATTTCACGGTTCACGTACTGTTGAAGACTGGCTTGGAGAATTTTGATCATTATTTACTAGCATGTGAGAAGAGTGCAATTGTGTGGTAGTTTGAGCATTCTTTGGCATTGCCTTTCTTTGGGATTGGAATGAAAACTGACCTTTCCCAGTCCTGATGCCACTGCTGAGTTTTCCAAATTTGCTGGCATACTGAGTGCAGAACTTTCACAGCATCATCTGTTAGGATTTGAAGTAGCTCAACTGGAATTCCATCACCTTCACTAGCTTTGTTCTTAGTGATGCTTCCTAAGGCCACTTGACTTCGTATTCCAGGATGTCTGGCTCTAGGTGAGTGATCACGCCATCATGATTATCTGGGTCATGAAGATCTTTTTTGTACAGTTCTTCTGTGTATTCTTGCCACCTCTTCTTAATATCTTCTGCTTCTGTTAGGTCCATACCATTTCTGTCCTTTATTGTGCACATCTTTGCATGAAATGTTCCTTTGGTATCTAATTTTCTTGAGGAGATCTCCTCTATTTCTTTGTACTGAGGAAGGCTTTCTTATCTCTCCTTGCTATTCTTTGGAACTCTGCATTCAAATGGGTATATCTTTCCTTTTCGCTTCTCTTTTTTTCACAGCTATTTGTAAGGCCTCCTCAAGCAGCCATTTTGCTTTTTTGCATTTCTTTTTCTTGGGATGGTTTTGATCCCTGTCTCCTGTACAATGTCATGAGCCTCTGTCCATAGTTCTTTAGGCACTCTATCAGAGCTAATCCCTTGAATCTATTTGTCACTTCCACTATATAATCGTAAGGGATTTGATTTAGGTCACACCTGAATGGTTTTCCTTACTTTCTTCAATTTATGTTTAAACACTAAACACTAGTTTCAGAAATTACATGCTCTGATGACTTACCTCTCAAGATGAACATAATGTCGAGAAAGGACATTTTTAACCAAAAATATAGTTTTTGCAGTAGTCTCTGGACCCATCAATCTGGAAAAGTACAATTTTGCACGAAGAAAATACCCAACAGGCCACAACCACTCCTGAAAAATTTAAAAGTGAAGAGAAAGGAGCTGTGAATATCTAAAATTCTTTGAAAAATAACAAATTGAAAACTCAAAGAAATAAAAAGAAATTCTTACAGGTCCTTGGTGGTAATTGAAACCTTTAGCAAGATTATAGTTGTCATTGTCTAAGGCATTGTCATAAGTTCCACAATAAACCATATCACTGCAAAATGATTGAAATTTAGGTTAAAAAAAGATCAGACATTATATAAAAAGCATTAGAAAAATTTCCTAATGGAAAAGGTAAGAAATAATAAAATTATTTTATCTTCCAACCTATAGACTAAAGCTCATCATCCACCTAACCCTAAATTAGTATATACTGAGTTCAGAATGTGTTAGGGGATGATTAACAAATGCTTAATACCTAATACAAAAAATATAAAATATTCAGATATCTTGCTTCCAAAGAGACACTAAATATTGGTTAAAGTTAATTATTTCACTTGTGCTTAGTCGCTTAGTTGTAGTCGACTCTTTGCCACCCATGGACTGTAGCCTGCCAGGCTCCTCTGTCTATGGAATTCTCCAGGCAAGAATACTGGAATGGGTAACCATTCCCTTCTTCAGCATTATCTTCTCGACCCAGGGATCGAATCTGGGTTTCCTGCATTGCAAGCGGATTCCTTACTGTCTGAGCCACAAGGGAAGCCCCTATACTTATAACAATTAAAATATACACATAATAATTTGAATTAGTGAACAATAATGATAAAGTTTTACCAATTATTATATATTGGAAAGGCTGTTTTTTAAACTTCTCCATTAAGTTATTTTAAAATTAAGTAAAATTGGTAGATTACCAGATTATAAATAGCAACTTAATATAATTTACACATATTTACAAACTAAACAAAGTTACAAACACTGCAATATTTAATACAAGATAGTTATCTATACTCTCTTTAATTAAATTATTCCATTTTTTCTTTTAGTGAGATAGATAGACCTTATCACATAAGTATGTTTTTTCTGTGGGTTTTAGTTCTGATCAGTGGTTCTTACCACCTCTGAAAACATTGAGAATACTTTAGAATGCAGATAAGTTCACACATATAAAAATTTGCATCTCAAGAGTAAAATGAGTAAACAATACGTTAGGAAAAATCTACAAAGGTAAGGCTACAACAAAATGGGGATCGCTCACATATGAAACAGAAAGCAAATGATGATGGGCATCAAATTTTAAAGCAAAACAGTAGAAGGAAAATATAAACATCATTATAAACTCAAGAAAAAATAAAAATTGGAAAAGAAAAGAAATGAAAAATGAGATAAACATTTAATCATAGAAACAAAATTATTTATTGGCTTAAATAAAAACAGTGATGTAATTATTTAGAGAAAATGGAAAGGGTTCAGGGCGAGGTAATGACACAGTTAAATCTGTCATCAAAAGAAGTGATGTGATCTGTCATCACAAGAAGTAAGCAAATAACATCTAATATTTAAAGGAATCAAGAAATAGCTACAAACACATACTATTTAGAATTATAGGAGGAACTACTAGGAGTAACAACTTCTAAAATATTGTCTCTGAGGAAACAATACATCTATGCTTCCAATGTTCATAATCATCATATATGACTTTTATGATCAGAAAAAATGGGCATTAGAAAATATTCATATGACACCTTAGTTTTATAAAGTTAAAATTATTTTATTGATTATTGAATTTAGGACAAGCCCACTTTGAACATTAATGATTATTGAAGATGTTGTTGGTGTTTAGTTGCTAAGTTGTGTCTGACTCTTTGTTACCCCATGGACTGTAGCCCCCTAGGCTCCTCTGTCCATGGGACTACTGGAGTGGGTTGGTGTCCTTCTCAGGGGATCTTCCTGACCCAGGGATCGGGGCTCACATCTCCTGCACTGGCAGGTGGGTTGTTTACCACTGAGCCAGTAGGGGAGCCCCTTAATGAAGATATAGAAGGTATTTTTCAAAATTCAGTTTGAATGCAACTTTAGAAATTTAATTGATAAGCAAAAATTATGACTTGATGAAATAAAATAGCAACACCATTCTTAACACCCATATTTTGACTTACTCTGAATTCACAGTTTTCATGCCAATATTAATATAATTAAGTATAATTATACATTAAATATAATATGAACTACATTCTTAATACTTATAACTTACTCTGGATCCAAAGTTTTCATGCCAAGAGGACCAAGCAATTTTTTTTCTGCAATCTCCAAGGCCTTCCATGCTTTTTGGGTAGTAAAGAGCTCAGGGGCCTAATGAGTGTTAACAAATATACAAACTTTTTGAGATCACAGAATTAGTGTCTACACACATTAGAAAAAAAAAAAAACTATAAACCTGGAAAATAATGAAAACTTTAAAAATACAGTGCAGGTCCAGAAGATCGAGTGTAGATGTCTAATCAGACCTAATTCAATCAGGCTGACTCAGAAGCACTGATCTTGGCCTTAGAGGTTAGGAAAGCTGTTTGGGGTGATTGTTTTCTTGTGTCACTTTAAGAAAGTTTACTAGTTCCAAAAGGAAGTTGCCATAGCGCCAATGAAGGCAGAACACAAGATTTACATTATCTTCCTTTAAGTTCACCTGGAACTCATTTTTTGCTTTTAGTGTCATAATGAAACACAGAAGGATATGTACTGGAATAGCATGAGCACATTTGCTTGTGATATAGAGAAGGAGAGAAAGATGACTAAGTGACTAAAAATCCACATTAAATTTAAATGTTAAATAAAATCAATGCACACTGAACCAAAGCTACCTTTATGTACTTTTGTATTTTTTATTCTACTGTAATTAATAATACAATATTTAATACTCTTTTTGACAAGGTGGGAACATCCGGACACAGATGTTGAACACATACCTTCTCTGTTTTACTGTACTTTATTTTTAGACTAAAGTATAGATAAAAAAGGAGAGTCAAGCATTCTTGAGTAGACAGAACTAATTAGAGCAATACAACAACAGCAAAAGGCAGAATGTGAATTGAAGCTACTCATATTAGTTCATTAGTCCAGATGTTTCCAACTAGTGAGCCGAGGCATGGCACAGGTGTGCTGAGAAACAGACGCCCTCAGCTTTCCCCACAGCTGGGTGGGGTCTGGGGCTCACTGAAGCGGGTGGATCTAGCAGCAACCTAATCCATTTCACCCAGTGTGTTGTACAAATATCATCATTTTCCTTTTTTTAAAATCATCATTTTCTATATGTTATGATGTAAAAACATTGAGAAGAACTTTGTTAGTCATCACCCATTATTTTCTATTTTTTTACATCAAATGTTATAGTTAAGGGTGTTATGCTTTATTCATTAGAAAAGACCATATGGTCTATGACCATACCACTCTGAATGCACCTGATCTCCTCTGATCTCGGAAGCTAAGTAGGGTTGGGCCTGGTTAGTACATGGATGTGAGAAAAGACCATATAAAACTAGCTAGTAAATAACTCATTTTTAAACAAATTCAATGAATTTGAGAACAAATGAGAATAAAGAACTAAATAAACCCTATCATAACATTTTTGAAATTTGAAAATAACAAAGCAAATCACTCACCACAACCATTGCTATGGTAAAATTAGGCCTGAGCTGGTAGTCACACCAAGGGCTTGATGCTCCATAGCTGTCTTTGTATATGCCCCGCTTGTGCACCAGGTTAGGATGCTTTTCATTGACATCTGAAGGGTCTTCTGACACATAAAATAACTTTTCAAAGTTCTCTTGTATTTTTCTGTTCCATTCATCATATGAGACTCTCACCAACTTTCCTGAAACATTATAAAAGACCTGGCAGTTTTAAGCATTCAGAGAAACTCAAACATTTAGTTAAAGCTGAAGAGTAATATTTAGTCAATAAATTATACACTTTTTTGGAAAGTGTCAGGGTCTTTTGAAAGACACTAGCCAGAAATTAAAAATTATCTTTCACTGTATTATTGAAAAAGGATTAGACTCCAACAAATGATCCCAGATCACTTGTTTGGGTCACTCTTGCTATTGATAAAATTATCTTTATTTAGCACTTGAAAGGAGGCTAGTCTGAATTGAGAGGTGCTAGAAATGTAAAATATATACTGTATTTCTAAGACACAGTACCCCTCAAAAGAATGTAAAACAGTCATGAATAATTTCATAGTGATTACATGTTGAAATAATATTTGATATATACTAAGTTAATGAAAATATAATCATTAATTAATTTCACCTGTTTCTTTTAACTTTTTAAAAGGTAGGTACTAGAAAATTTTAAATTACATATGTGGCTTAAATTATATTTCTAATGCACAGCACTGTTTCAGAAAAAAAAAGATGTAAAGATTTCATAATTGTTCACCAAAACTTGATCTGATCATAGTCATATCAAGGAAAAAAAATAAGTATGATGCTATTCATATGTCAATTCAAAGTTGCTATAAAAATATAGTTAGTAATCAGGTTTGTTACAATTTTCATACTAGTAAATTAATGGCTTGTCTTTCCTTTTAATCTTAAGGGTTTTCTAATACTAGTTCATTGAGTCACATGATGATTATGTAGATTAAGCATAGAGACAGTCATTGGACTTTCTTTGGAAACAAAAGAAATAGCTTACCGTGTCTTTTCACTGTAACATAATGATAAGGAAAAATATTTTTTTGGGATAATTCCAGCAACCAACGAACAGCAGATTTACTCAGGCCCACAATTTCCACAGCAGATCCATCTCTAAAATTAAAAATAAATTTTATTCTGTGACAATGAATAATTTAAGCACTATTTAAAGGGCATTCAAAAAATAATTTTCAAGAATTATATAACTAATATAAAAATGACTATAAAAATCCTTACTTTATAGAAAGTGTGTGGCATATATAAGAAATTTCTCCTTTTATTACTTTTGGATTGCTTAGCATCTTATTTTTAAAAAAATTCTATGAAGTAGAATACAGATTATGGAGTAAAAGGAGATAGCTTCTGGAAAAAGGCAGAAGTAGGAATCAAAGAATATTGAGACAGAATTCCAGAGAAAAGATAGAAAATATAGGATATAGGACTAAAGAAAGCCAGAGAAGGTAAGCATCATAATTTCAAAGCTCATTTTTAAGGAAAATGAAAGGGAAGTTCAAGATCTAATAATTCATCAAAATAAATAGGTTTTTAAAAAGAACATGCAAAATAAATAATGACAACTTCTATTCAACAATTTTTTTTGACATTTCTGATTGAAGATAAAATTTGGATAAGAAAATAGTTTCTTAGACTTGATACTATAGTAAGAGCTTAAAATAATAAAAAGAAATGATGAGATAAAAGATTAAAAAATTAAGGGGAAAATATTTAGAAAGTGAAAGGATTTCATAAAAGACAGGACAACTGGTTGTTTTCTGTATTTACAAGAGATAATAATAATGAAATATTTATAACAGTGAAAATACTTCAGGTTATAAAGAAATGTCTTAACCATGGGGATAATGAATCATAAAACTTTGCTTTGAGGTGCTTGTAGGGAATCAATCCATGAGAACATCCAGAAGAGAACAGATAGTTTTACCTGATTACATATCAAGAGGATTGTGTATGTGTATATTGGGGGAGAGAAAAGAGTACGGGGAAGGGGAAGTGGGAGGAAGGAAGGAAAATGTTGACTGATTTAAGAACACTTCATGGTTAATAGAATAAAAGATTCCACAAGTGTATCACTTTACAAATGGTATCATTATATAAACACTATAAACAAACACTACCTTGGAGTGGCTGGGATTCCTTTGTTTCTAGCTCTGTCACTTTCTCCCATTTTATCCATCCAGGTACCGCAATTGAAGCGATTTCCTCCATAAACAAATCCTGTTTCTTCATCAACCCCTGCAGTAATATTAAAACCTAAAAAAAATAAATCATTTATAAAATTTAAAAGGAATATAATAAATTAGGAAAACCACTCTGGAGATCAATTTGATAATACCTTAAAAGTTGAAGATGTGCAACTCAAAACTACAATGAAGTATCATGTTATACCAGTCAGAACGGCTATCATCAAAAAGTCTACAAATAACAAATGTTGGAGAGGATGTGGATAAAAGGGTACCCATGTACAATATTGGTGGGAAAGTAAATTGGTGCAGCCACTATATTTTTAATACACAAGATAGGTCATGTCATTTATGTTCAAAACTGTTCACTGGCTCATTTCAGTATGAAAATTCCTTAAAAAACTAAAAATAGAACTACCATATGATCCAGTAATTTCACTCCTGGATATATATCCAGAAAAGATGAAAACTATAATTCAAGAAGATACATATATTCAATTCAAGAAGATACCCTAATATTCATAGCAGCACTATTTACAATAGCCAAGACATGAAAACAACCTAAATGCCCACCAACAGATGAATGGATAAAGAAGACGTGGTGTATATATATATACAATGATCTACTTTAATATAAATTTGTTTGAGTACTGGTGAGATTGAATGCTTCCCTTATGTTTATTAATGGATGGTTGATGCACCTCCTTGGGCAGGCTCCTTTTACCTCCTGTTCCTATTTCCTCTATCATGAACTAGGAATAGAGGTACTAGTTTTTGGAAAATGTTTGTCAAGTGATACACAAAGGCAAAGAGCTTTTTAATTTACTTGATACTGAATAACTGGACAGTCAATGTTTAGTGACTAAATCTCTGAGATTTGGCCACAAAGTCATAAGAATGCACACAAAAAGGTACACAAGTCAAAATGACTATGAGTGAACAGGCTGTTTCAAATGCATAAAGTGAATAGAAAATCTATCTTTGCACTTCCTGATGAGCTGCCAAAGTATTCCAGGCTACTGGTGCCCTTTCCATAATCAACCCTGGAGAAACTACAGAGAAGTACATGTGAGGTACTGATGTGAGGAACTCACATAATGTTTGGGAGAAACTAACGAAAACAGGTGAGACATGACCTGCCTCTTTGGACTTCTATTTTACCTTGGCTCTTAAAGCTGTTGTTTTACAACTTAAGAAGACTGCTACAGAGAACTGATAATCAAGGGAATATGAGCTTATTGGGAAAAGACAAACCTTCAATAGCAGAGGAGTCTAAAGACTAGATGAGAGAGGAGTTGAGTAACATATTTCACACGAAACAGAATTACTGTATCAATAGCACACAATAAGCAAAACAAATATCCTCAAACATAAGCAAGAGACTATTAACATGAAGTAGGAACAAAAGACATTAAAAATGACTAAGTGGAGATGTTAGGCCTGGAATTTTTAATAGTTGAAATAAGGAAAACAGTAAAGTGATAATAAAGGGACTAAATAGTAGATGGATAGAGCCAAGAGCGAAATTACTGAGATGGAAGACAAGATGGAAAAATTCTCCAGAGGCAGCAGGAGTGGTTAAAGGCAGACAACAGAAGAAAAGCTGTGGGGATAGAAATAAACAAGAAGATACCCAGACAAAAGTAGCCTCAGAAAGTGAAAAGAAATAGTAAATCTCAGATCAAAAGGGCTCATAGAGGACCACAGGAAGCAGATAAGAAAAGTTAGAGTAAAATCCCAAATTAAGACAAACAGATGGTTCTAAAACTTCAAAAAAGAAAGAGCAATCACTTCTAATAGAATGAAGTATAGGTCCATAAAACTTTCAATAGCTATACTGGAAGTAAGACATCAATAGAATAATATTTTCTAAAGCACTGAAGGAAAAAAGCATTTATGTCTAATCTGTCATTTAAATATGAGGGCATAATAAAAATACTGCCAGTCATTCAAGGCCTTGGTGGGTTTGACATGTAAACTGCTGTTGTTGTTCGGTTGGTAAATTGTGTCTGACATGCAAATTACAACTTTAAAAATACTCATATAGCAACAATAAAAATACTAACATAGCAACAATAAAAATAACTACAGCAAGAGACTGTAGTAGTAGGAATTGTTCTGAGGTTTTCATATACTAACATAAATAAATAAGCTCATTTGACTAATTCTAATAAGGAAAGAAATAAATGTTGGAGGATATAGTAACAGACAGGGGATGAAAACATGATCAAATTATACATCAAAGTTTATTGTTGCCTAAAAATAGCAATAACCAAGGAAAAGAAAAAGAAGAATAGTCACAACAATTCAAACTGAAATTTCACCTAGATAATATCAAACAGGGATTGGGGGAGAGGTGCATACACTAAGTTACTTAATTTGTTAGGGGTCAGTATAGATTTTAACATGGAAATGAGTACAGACGTGAAAAATTAATACAGCTATAGGTCATAAAAACAAGAATCACAGGAACAAAAATAGAATGGATTAAAGTGGAATAAATAGTTTCTTTAAAAAATATCTGTAGAACGCAAAACCACACACAGTTAATAAAAGTCAATGTGAGAGATTATATTTGTGATACGAAGGTTGGGTAGGATTTCTGAAATAAAATATGGTGAAGGATATGACAGATAAGTTGGGAAAAGGTCTGTATAATTCTAAAATTAATGATGGACAAGTACTTAGAGTAAACAAAAAACTCCAGGTAAACAACATGAAAAATATCAGAATGCTAAAAGAAAGATGAATAAAGGTACAGAATAGGAACAAACAGTTTATAGAAAAGGAAACTTTCCAAAGACGCAATAAACATATGAGAAAATATTCAAATTTAATAACAGGAGAATTACAAGTAAAAACAACTACATATGGTTTTATAACCATATTCAGCATTAGATAATGCCAAATGATGTTGGGCTTGGGGCTACATAAGAAGACACTTTGGTTGGTAATGGGAATAGAGACTGGTGCAGTAATTCTGGAAAAGAATGTGGTAGTGTTTAAACAAAGGGCATAAAAGTACAGTAGATATAGCTCTGATATACCAATGTTAACTGAAATAAGCCAGACATAAAAGGACAAAAATCATGTAATTCCATTTATTTGAGGTACCAAGAATAATCAAATTCACAGAGACAGAAAACAGATTAGCAATTTCCAGGAACTGAGGGGAGGAAAGAGGAATTACTGTTAACTGGGTGGGAGTTTCAGTTTGGGATGACAAAAAGTTCTGGAGATGGATAGCAGTAATGGTTGAAAACAGTGTGAATATATTTAGAGTCACTGCACTATACACTTAAAGAAGGCTAAAATGATGTATTTTATGATAAAAATGGTAAACATGTATTTTACCACATACACTCAACAGTAAAAAAATCCAAGCAATCCAATTAGAAAAGGGATAAAACAGTTTTATCATCAAAAAAGGGGTAGGGATGGAAAATAAGCACATGAACAAATGTTCAATACTATTAATAGGAAAAT
>NW_011495072.1:20749938-20751360 GCF_000754665.1 Bison bison bison
CAAAGAGTCAGACACAACTGAGCTACTGAACTGAACTGAACATGTCTACCAGAATAGCTAAAAATAAACAAAAAAACCCCTACCAAATTCTGGCAAGGATGTGGAGAAATGATCTGTCCAGTTTGCTGGTGGGAGTGCAAAATGTTACAACCACTTTAGAAAACAGTCTCAGTTCAGTTCAGTCACTCAGTCATGTCTGACTCTTTGTGACCCCATGGACTACAGCATGCCAGGCCTCCCTGTCCATCACCAAATCCAGGAGTTTACTAAAGCTCACGTCCATTGAGTCAGTGATGCCATCCAACCATCTCATCCTCTGTTGTCCCCTTCTCCTCCTGCCTTCAATCTTTCCCAGCATCAGGGTCTTTCCCAATGAGTCAGTTCTTCCCATCAGGTGGCCGAAGTATAGGAGTTTCAGCTTCAGCATCAGTCCTTCCAATGAATATTCAGGACTGATTTCCTTTAGGATGGGCTGGCTGGATTTCCTTGCAGTCCAAGGACTCTCAAGAGTCTTCTCCAACACTACAGTTTAAAAGCATCAATTCTTCGGTGCTCAGCTTTCTTTATAGTCCAACTCTCACATCCATACATGACTACTGGAAAAACCATAGCCTAGACTACATGGATCTTTGTTTTTATGTAATGTCTCTGCTTTTTAATATGCTGTCTAGGTTGGTCATAACTTTCCTTCCAAGGAGCACGTGTCTTTTAATTTCATGGCTGCAGTCACCATCTGCAGTGATTTTGGAGCCCCCCAAAATAAAGTCTGCCACTGTTTCCATTGTTTCCCCATCTATTTGCCATGAAGTGATGGAACCAGACGCCATGATCTTAGTTTTCTGAATGTTGAGTTTCAAGCCAACTTTTTCACTCTCCTCTTTCACTTTCATCAAGAAGCTTTTTAGTTCCTCTTCACTTTCTGCCATAAGGGTGGTATCATCTGCATATCTGAGGTTATTAATATTTCTCCTGGCAATCTTGATTCCAGCATGTGCTTCACCCAGTCCAGTGTTTCTCATGATGTACTCTGCATATAAGTTAAATAAGCAGGGTGACAACATACAGCCTTGATGGACTCCTTTCCCTGTTTGAAACCACTGTGTTGTTCCATGTCCAGTTCTAAAGTTGCTTCCTGGCCTGCATACAGATTTCTCAAGAGGCAGGTCAGGTGGTCTGGTATCCCATCTCTTGAAGAATTTTCCATAGTTTGTTGTGGTCCACACAGTCAAAGACTTCGTCATAGTCAATAAAGTAGATGTTTTTCTGGAACTCTCTTGCTTTTCGATGATCCAACAGATGTTGGCAATGCGATCTCTCATTGATTTGATCTGGTAACTTGATCTAAATCCAGCTTGAACATCTGGAAGTTCACGGTTCATATACTGTTGAAGCCTGACTTGGATAATTTTGAGTATTACTTTA
>NW_011495072.1:20752912-20761597 GCF_000754665.1 Bison bison bison
ATGGCTGCAGTCACCATCTGCAGTGATTTTGGAGCCCCCCAAAATAAAGTCTGCCACTGTTTCCATTGTTTCCCCATCTATTTGCCATGAAGTGATGGAACCAGACGCCATGATCTTAGTTTTCTGAATGTTGAGTTTCAAGCCAACTTTGGCCACCTCATGCGAAGAGTTGACTCATTGGAAAAGACTCTGATGCTGGGAGGGATTGGGGGCAAGAGGAGAAGGGGACGACAGAGGATGGGATGGCTGGATGGCATCACTGACTTGATGGACGTGAGTCTGAGTGAACTCCAGGAGTTGGTGATGGACAGGGAGGCCTGGCGTGCTGTGATTCATGGGGTCGCAGAGTCAGACATGACTGAGCGACTGATCTGATCTGATCTGATATATATATATATATATATAACCTATAATATATATATGTACATAAGTTATATGTAGTATGTAACCTATACTATACTATATATATATATACTGTGTAGGTTACATACTACACACACACACACATATATATATATGTGTGTGTGTGTATATACATGAAGTTATACACGGGATCAAATTGCACAGAAGTACACACACACACACACACACACACAAATGAGTTAATGTAAAACTGGTAAAAATGGAATATGTTCTATAGGTGAATTAACAGTATTATACTGATATCTATCTCCTGGTCATGATATTGCACTACAGTTACATAAGATGTCCTCATTGGGAGAAGATGGATGAAGAGTTCAGGATACTCATGTATCATTTTTGTAATTTTGTATGAGTCTCCAATTCTTTCAAAATTGAAAAGTTAAAAAGACTATTTGTGCTTAAAGAAATGTGTATTCCGTAAGAGTACATTAGTATACAAAACCCCATTGGAATATCTCTAAGGGGAATGGGTAATAAAATGAAATAAATTATTAGCCTTGTATCGGCTAATGATGATGAGTATGTGCCATAAAAATCGGAATATGAAAAAAAAAATCAGAATATGATGAACTTCAAAGATGTTAAAATGTATATTGATTTTAACTCTGAATACAAATAAACATCTTTATAAGAGACCAAATTACAAGGGCAGACAAACTATGGATGAAATCCTAGCTCTGCCACTTAGCAGTTCTGTAGACTCTGGGCAAGCTACTCTGCTTCAGCCATCTTATCAATAAAAATGAGAACAATGAAACTCATCCCCAACATTCTTAGGAGTGTTAAATGGGAATAACATAGGTAAAGTAGTTAGCACAGTGCCTAGCACATAGTAAGCACTCAATTATTAGCAATTATTATTACAATTATAAGTGTAAGCACCAAATTGGTTTTTGGTGCTTTCAAAGTTGGCTGACAAAGGATATAAAATTTTATCTTTCCTCCAGAAACTAAAACTAAGCTGGCAAGATCAGAAACTCTTAACCTTTTTCATTGTTATATTCTGAAGTATTATACACAAATAAAATACTTGTTGAATAAATGAACAATTTCAAGGTTTAATTTCATCTCATCAGTAAATCTTTATTATGTACCTAAAGTTATGTACCTTAATGGGACATCCCTGGTGGTCCAGCGGTTAAGACTCTGTACTCCCATTGCAGGGGGTGAGGGTTCAATTCCTGGTCAAGGAACTAGGATCCCACAGGCTGCACAGCGCGGCCAAAAAAAAAAAAAAAGTTATGTACCTTCATCCTTCATGTTCCGATCTATCTGTGGACCAGCATTCCTTTCTCGGAACTGTATGCCCTGCATGTGTCTTTGCATAGCTTCCTGTATTACTTCAAACAACGGTTGATCCTGTTTGAAACATGGATGTTATCTGTTAGAAATTACATTTTTCTTATCTTCTTCCAAATTCTACAACTGAAGTTTTGTGAAAACATGTATTTTCCCTTAAAAGAAGAAATAGGGATCAGGGGTGGGACTGGGGAAAGCAGCAGCCTTTATACATCATATAATACAGCAGACCTTTTGCATGTGAATATTTAACATATTGTAGTTTTAACTATAAATTTCTGTGACATGAAATAATCTGTAATTCTGCTGATACATGAAAAAGAATCTTGTGAGTTGTGATCTGTTAAACAGTTCAACTAATAAACAAATCCAGCTTATTATGTAGAAATCCGAGTTTTAAACTGGCATTGCTCCAATTCATCCACATACATAGCAATGGAGACAAATTATATACTAAAATGGTAATGCGCTTACATTAAAAAATTTGGGGACAAATATTCTTCAAACACTTCATGATATAAACATCATAGAGCTAGCCCTGAGGTAGCCTAGAAGCCCTCCACCCAAGTAAACTGTAACATAAATGCAGATCAGATGTGGCAAAAGTACAATATTCTGTACATTCTTGACTGGGGAAAGAACATACACAAATGTTTATTCATTCTGCACTGCACATAAGAGAAACTCTGAACTCCCTGGATTGGTAGCCAAGGTTCTCCACAATTTGGCCCCCACTTTCCACAATCCCTTACTACCTGGCAGGTGCCCTACACAAAAAGCCAAACACTGGATGGAGCAGTATGTCCTAAGCTGTGCTTCAATCCACCCTGTGCTTTTATTATTCTTTTCATCTTTAATGCCTTCTCATAATTTCCCTCATCTCTGATGAAATCCTACTCACTTTTTGAGGTTAGTTTAGGTGAAATTTTAATTATTTTCTGTAGTCCTCCTTGATCCCACTAAGAGATCATCTCTCTTTCTTTTATGAGACTAAAAGAGGCACTTCCCATATATTTCTTTTTGCAATGATTATATTATTAATATATACACATGACCTCTTCTACCGTATTGCAAGCTCATCAGGTAAAGAATAAGTCATCTCTGCAGTCTCTCACAGTAGCAGCAGGTGCTAAATAAACACCAATATTTGAAGAATTGTAAGACTCAGATTCTTAATTACATGTACTTTTATATTAGAAAGTAAACTTATTCAGGAAAAAATTATTTTAAGAAATGATCTTTACCACTGTGCCGGCAGACAAAGGAACAGAGTCATCTGCAGGATACATTCTGGAAACTGGGCAGTTGAGAATGTCCAGACCATTTGGAACCATTTTACAATAGTCCTGAATACACTGCAGCCACCACCACACAGCATCCCGGCAGTTGTATCTGGCGTGAGTTCCTTCACCCAGGAGATTAGGAATGAGGCCATGTCTCAGGGTACTAGCAAATGCTAAAATGATATTCCTAAAACAACAGAATTAGGTGAATCATTCGACATGAAAATCACTTAAAAAACTAAAGGCAAAAAAGTCACTTTGGGTGATCATTATTTTTTTTTTTTTTTTTTTTTTTTCTCTTATTTCTGTGTATTTTCATGCAGAAAGTGGTCATAATATAGAATAAGCACTGAATTAAAAGTCAGGAACCTTGATCCTTGCCTTGCCTTTTTCTCTAACAATCTGTATGACTTATCCTCTGGGAGAGAGTTTTTCCATCTGTGGAGTTTGGGACCAGATGATTTTTAAGGTCCCTCATGACTCAAAAGAACAGGAATTTTATTATCTTGAATGGCAGATACCAAAAATAAAGCAAACACATAAGAAAATTAAAGGTAAACTGACCTTGAAAAACATAATTCATTTTCAAAAACTTGTAGAGAATATTTTATCTTTCAACATATTATTCTACCATCATATACTAAAAGGCAACTTTGTAAGATGGCTTTCTAAGAAGAGCATGAAACTGAGAATTAAGACTGAGATTTAAATCCTAGTGTTGCCATCTGTATAACCTTGGAAAAGTCATTTAAAGTTTTTTTTTTTTTTGCTAAAACCATTTAGAAATTTAATTAATTCTGTGTATCCGGTAATACCTCTCTCTTAAATAATTGTGTAAAAGGAGCTTTTTTATTTTCTGCAGTACAGAAGTGTTAGTGTGGAGAGTGACACTTCCAATTAATAAAAGGTCAGAATACTAGCGATTTTAATTATCCAGAACATGTCATACACATGGAAGTTGAGTAAAAAGTCCTCTATCCATGAATATCTCTGCAGAGGGTGGAAGCAGAACTATCTGTGGTAGAGACAGCCATATGTCCACCAAAATGGCTTTCCTAAAGGTCCCAGTCAGATGACGGCATTCTCCAGGAAAAAAAAAAAAAAATGTAACTGCATGGAACAGGAGTGTTTTCCCCAGGATCTCTTTCCCTTTCTGCCAGCTGACCGGAGAGACCCAGAGGTCCTGGAAGATTGTATATCATGCAGATAAAGGAGGCTATATCCCTTAACCACCATGTGGAAAACTGCCTCCTGAACACCCATATAGGATCAGAAAATCATAAATTTTGTTTATGAAAAGCCCTTGAAATTTAATGGCTTATAATTCATAGTAGTTAGCACTACTCTAACAAACGTATTATCTTCTGGGAAGTCTTCTAGATCGGGGTAGGCAAGCTATTTTTCTGTAAAAGGCCAGACGTAAATATTTTAGGCTTTGTTGACCTTACATAGTGCGATCATGCATTCTTCTTCTTTCAATAATTCTTTAAAAAGGTAAAAACCATTCTTAGCTTACAGGTCATACAAAACAGGTGACATCAAAACAAAAATATAAAAAAAAATGCTTTTTTTGCTACAGGTTTTAACTTGTAGAGCAGTGATTTCAAACTTCAGTCTTAGGCCACTGGAAATCACTGAAGCCCCTGCAAAAACACAGATTTCCATCTGTTAACTCTGCCTTTCCACCTCCAGGTTTGGACTCAGGGAGTTCAGCACAGGGGCCAAGAATTTGCATTTCTAACAAGTTGTCAGATGATGGTAATACTGATTTATGGAACACTATACAACACTGCTGTAGAGCCTTTCTTTTCTACCTTTGATAAATTTATTTATAGTATTGTGACATAGAAAACATCATTTTAAATCTAGAAAACATAAAACTGGAGGTTATGAGGTCTGCACTAAAAAGAAGGAAACTTGATATTATAATTCTCTTTACAGGACTCTGTCATTATGGAAGAACAAAAAATGGAAGACCTTCCAATTTTACCTAAAAGTCATTTGCATTCTTATACTTAATTTGGGCACAGACATTTCACTCTTTAGTGTGTGATGTTTGTAACATGGTTATACAATTATTAGTTTTTCCTGAAATAAAGTAGCAAATGCTGAAGATAATCTGATCTGTAATGTGAAGTATTAGAATTTGGTAACTTCAAAGATTGTCACACCTTTGAAATTCTATGATCCTATTAAATGAACACACAACAAATAAAATAAAAATCACACCTCAGGAAAATGTGGCTACCTACCAAATGTTGAGAATAGATGAATAAGAAAGGCCTGAAGAGCACTGAAAAACACTAAGACATAAATTTGCATTGCAACTTTTTAAAGATTTCCTACCTGGCCTCCAAATAGCGTCCAGTAATCAGCAGTAGACCTCTAAGGGCAATAAAAGTATCCCTTCCCCAGCAGCGGAAAATACCAGCAGAGAAGTGAGGTAAGCCTAACAGAAAACACAGCAAAGTAATCTATTAACCTCAGTATACACAAGCCTACGAACTCCATGACTATAGGTTGAGCTGCTCTAAACTTTGGGGTTAAGGAGGAGGTGAAAAGAGTCTTCAAACTCTCTTAAAATTATCTGCAGAATGTATGGTTATTCTTATGTCTACTTTTGTGTGATGAGGTTCCATAATCATATCTGATTCTTAAAGGAATCTGTCACTCAAAATAGACTAAGAACCAGTGCTATAGAGTGATGCTTATTTGAACTGGTTAGAATGTATGAGTTTTTAAAAACAGACTTTCTTTTAGCAAATTAAAGATAAAATCAGAGGTCAGATATTTAACACATGAAGAAACACTCAATATAGTAATAATGATATATTTTAAAAGGTTCTACCTGAAGTTTGAAGGCAACGAATTAATCTAAATATGGGATGATTACCTTAATGACAAATAATTACATGTTTATTGATCTATCACTCTAGGGTTATTACTTTATCACCAAATTTCCCATTAACTTAAAACCACTTAAAAGTGTCACAGTTCGTTAGAAACAACTTTTACAGGTGAAAACAAGGATTTCAGATGTTAAATCACTTGAAAACTTGAGGTAACTACAGGCTTTATGCAGGAAGTAAAACAGAATGACCATAGATAAAATCTAAAATTTTACTTTTATATTTAGTTTGGTTTCTTATGAAATGTGAAAAGAAATACAATTGTTATATGTAACAATCAGCAGGAAAGTAAAGCAAAGGAAATTAGCATTTCACCAAAAAACAAAACTGCGCTAAAGTATACATGTAACAAAAATTTCAGGGAAGAAAAACTCA
Source organism: Bison bison bison (assembly GCF_000754665.1). Lineage (NCBI taxonomy): Eukaryota > Metazoa > Chordata > Mammalia > Artiodactyla > Bovidae > Bison > Bison bison. The sequence goes on from NW_011495072.1 coordinate 20,759,202, forward strand.
GGTCATAAATAAAACGTTCACAGCATTCATTTATAACTGTTTTGTAAACACTTAACACTATCTGACATTATTTTGTTTGTCTTCTGGTTTGTTGAATGAATGTCCCTCCCCAGTGGAAAATATGACCCATGATAACAGAAACCTCATTAACCTTATTTGCCAAGTTATATCACTGAAAACTGTAACTGGTATGTATCACTATGAAAATGTATTGGATGAATGAAATAATTAGATTAATTATAAAATGTAAATTGAGAGGTGAGAGAATTTGACTAAGGAAAAATATTGCCAATACTTTTCTGTTTGTTAGGTCTTCACCTTGGAGAAAGACATTAATTTCTTCGGTTAGGAAAGGATCAGAACTAAAGATAACATCAGACATTTCTTTCTATATTTTCTCCCAAATAGTGGTATAAAATTGCCCTAAACACTTTTATATTGTTTACACACAGCTGACTTCCCAGGTGGTATAGTGGTAAAAATCTGCCTGCCAACCAGGAGATGCAGGTTTTATCCCTGGGTCAGGAAGATGCCCTCGAGAAGGAAGTGGCAACCCATTCCAGTATTCTTGCCGGGAAATTCCATGGACAGAGGAGCCTAGTGGGCTACAGTCCATGTGGTGGCAAGGAGTCAGACACTACTGAGCAACTGAGCACCAACATACATGGTTGACATACAGTTTATATATATGGTCGATGATGGTACTGATGACAGCAGGGAATATATATATATATATATATAGTACTCCGTGTTGCACAGATTTCCTGGTACTTTAACCCACTTAACTGGAGAAGGCAATGGCATCCCACTCCAGTACTCTTGCCTGGAAAATCCCATGGAGAGAGGAGCCTGGTAGGCTGCAGTCCATGGGGTTGCTAAGACACTAAGTGACTTCACTTTCCCTTTTCACTTTCATGCACTGGAGAAGGAAATGGCAACCCACTCCAGTGTTCTTGCCTGGAGAAATCCCAGGGATGGGAGAGCCTGGTGGGCTGCCGTCTATGGGGTTGCAAAGAGTCGGACACGACTGAAGCGACTTAGCAGCAGCAGCAGCAGCAACCCACTTAACACTTGGCATAAAATATAAGTACAGACAGACCCAAGGGTAAGTTTGAGTTGGTATGCCCTGAATACAGGCACTCTTGTTAAAAAGTCAAAACTAAAACCTCTAGCATCCATGTGTGGAAATATTTGTATTCACTAAAACATTTTTTAAATTAATTAATTAACTTTATTTTTGGCTGTGCCGAGTCTTCAGTTGCTGCACAGGCTTTTCTCTAGTTGCAATGAGCAGGGACTATTCTCTAGTTGCGGTGTATGGGCTTCTCATTGCAGTGGCTTCTCTTGTTGCAGATCATGGGCTACAGGGCACGTGGGCTCCAGTAGTTCTGGCTCATGGGCTCTAGAGCTCAGGCTCAGTTGTGGCATATGGGCTTAGCTTCTTCGTGGCATGTGGGATCTTCGTGGACCAGGGATTCAATCTGTGTCTCCTGCACTGGCAGGCAGATTCCCAGGGAAGCCCTATATTAACTTTTCGACCTTTCAGAATATATGACTTACAGATCACACATCTTCTGAATAATTTCTACCTTGTCAATTAATGTATAAGTTTAAAATTATACACATATTTTGTATCACTGTTAGAAAAAGAAGGTATTCCTGGCCTTTGTATCATTTAAAAATGAAACCAAGAAATCTATCTGCAAATCCATATACAGTCCTATAATATGGAATATACAAAACTCTCCTTTAGCATGCTAGAAAGAAATACCAGAACTTCTATCCATATTTATAAACTATATTTTTAGTTTTTCTTTTTGTTTTATATTGTACATGATATGTAAACATACCAAGTATAATAGCGTATGAGTATATCATTTATGATCTCAATATATTTATTTTGGGAGTGTTTAACAACAGAACTGGATAATCAAAAATGTTGAGATCACTATTTTATATAATAGGCTTCTAAACAATAGGCTTTAAAATCAACTTCTGCATTTTTTCCACAATGTTCTTGTTCAGTTTTATGACCATCTGCCATGAATTCACGGGGGAAAGTACCAGAAGGATATAAAATAGTTGAGTGAAAATCTAAAACACAATTATATAATTAAAATATTCAGAAGGTTCATATAATCCTTCTAAGTGAAATGTTAATTTCTTTTTTAGTTGTTGGGTTCTAGTAGGTCATTTTTATAGGTTTGGCCACCTCATGCAAAGAGTTGACTCACTGGAAAAGACTAATGCTGGGAGGGATTGGGGCCAGGAGGAAAAGGCAACAACAGAGGATGAGATGGCTGGATGGCATTACCGACTTGATGGACATGAATTTGAGTGAACTCCGGGAGTTGGTGATGGGCAGGGAGGCCTGGCGTGCTGCGATTCATGGGGTC
>NW_011495072.1:20761697-20764995 GCF_000754665.1 Bison bison bison
ACTGAACTGAATGCAAATTTAAGGGTAAACTGAGGCAATCACGTAGACAATACTGTTCCTTTCATCCTACAATTGGTATTTCTCAGTTTAGTTTGGAAGTTCTAAACTTCAGTGGACTCAAATATTAAATACTTTTTAGAAATAGCTTGAAATTTATTAAAAAGAAATCATAAGCCTATTTTGCTAAGAATTATACCTGTTACTTGATTTGGGTTTTAAATATACTTTCAGGAAAGATGCTAATGGAGTTGGAAGCATTTAATTACAATTAGACACATAATAAAAATTATTTAGCATTCGTTTTGTGTTTCGTAACTTGTAGAGGATCTTCACATGATCTCTTGGTAATTACAAGGCTATGTAAATTTTTTATATTGGGGAAAAAAAGTATAATGTAATGGGAAAGGTAGTAAAACAGATTTGATTGAAAAATGCAAAATGTTATGAGTTGGAAAAAATACACATGCAGAAGAAAGGGATTAACTGGCCACAATAAAAAGTGCACATAAATAAATGTCTGGTGCACAGTGATACTTAAATAGCACCGTTATTACTTTTATAAATGTATGCCTGTGAAATTTTACCAGTAACATAAAAGCTTGGAGAACATCATGAGTTTTTAAAAATAATCATTTCTTTATAATTTTCCTAATACTGACTTACACATTTTAATCTTGTACATAATTTCTTACCTGCAGCTAGAGACACACAACACTGCTCCTTCTCCCTTGTGATCTCATTCAGCCTGCATGGCACATCCGTAAGCGAAGGTGAAAGAAGTGGCAGAGAAGAGAATCTTCCTACTCCACACATTTGGACTGAACCCAAGGAAAGGTGTTTCACAAAGGTAGAACCATTCTGAACAAAGCTGCAACAAAGTTATAGAGTTCAAAGTGTTACGGGTAGAAATAAAAATTTTTTATTACTTATTCAAAAAAATTTATTAGGGTAAGAACACCTAATTTGAGAATCTACTTTTTTAAAGAGATTTTTAAGGGTACAATACCAATTGTTATTTACAGCCACAACGTTGTACATTAGATCTCAAAACTTACTCATTTTGCATACCTGAAATTTTATGCCTTATTGATTCAAAAAATTTTAGCAGTATTATTTTAGTTCTTTTTTTCTCTTCAAAAAGTTTCTCTATTCAAATGTATAGCAATGCTAAAATCAGTTAAACAGAATTTTAAATTTGGTAAAGGTTTCAGAACTGCCTTCATTTCATCCAGTATTGTATCTACCTAGCTGGCTTTAAAATGTTTACTGTAAAACAAATGGTAGAGTTGAAGTTTTATCCTTTCTGAAGTTATGCCCAAATTGCCTTGGCTGCTCATCACTGGTACACTCCAGCCTGTGGTTTCACCTCAGGGAAATTCACTAATAAAGGCATATTTCACTTATAACAATAGCAGAATATTTTTTCTCTTAATTAATAAAAAATTAGAAAAAAATAGTATGTGTAGATTTAAACAAATTTATCCATTAATTTAACAACTCGAGGTATAGAGATAACACCAAGCAATTAAAATTCCCCATCAACATGTTTTTTAGCTTTATAGAATAGATTTTAATATCTAAGTTTGTTTCTGTATGTTCCAGATTAAAGGATGTTAATACATTTTATGCCCACTTACTAACTTTTTCAGCTGTATGCATGCATGACAATTCCTGATGTTTTGGTCTTTTTAAGAGTGTATACACTGACTGTATGTGGCTTCTACACAAACATGCCTATCCACTCAATCTTTGCTGGGTATACCTTGACATTTGCTTCCATGCTACATCCAGAAGAGTGGTGTATGCACCGATTAATATAGCATCAAAGTAACACGGGATAAGGTAACGTGGGATCTGCTTCAGGTAGAAGAACATAGCCTGCAACCATTTACCAACCTGTCATAAAAATAATTTTAAAAGTTAACCTGGTGTGCTTATAGGCTTGGATTTAAAAGCTAAATCCAAACATTCCACTGTACTATCTAGCAATCTATTAACCAGATTTTCACTTATAAGAACTGAAAGATGATGCAGAAGAAAATGTTTCAGGTTAGAAAACAACATAAACGTATATGTTAATATACATTTCTTACTGTGCTCCTCACCTTTTATTTTTTTGGACAATATAGCTTTACTTACTTCAGCAATAGTTCCTGACCGTGAAATAAGTCGGTTACTGACATAGTCAATCATCCAGTCTCCAGATCTCAAATTATCACAGAAGGGATGCCCCAAGTCATTCTTTGGTCTTATTTCTGCCAATACGGACATTAATCCTGAAAATTCAGAGAAATATCATACCAATTTAATCACTGGCAGAGTAGTTTGCTCTCACAGCCTGGCAACCTGCTGCTAGTCTCCAGTGATTGATGGTGAATATACACACAGCTAGATACAAGAGCAGCATAAACCTCAGTGGCACTTCCCATGACTGGAGGTAAGTGTGGCAACACTGCCTTGAACCAAGATATAAAGGCAGGCTGATGGGGACTGTGGTCAGTCACATGAGCTATGCAGAGCTTTCCAAGATTCCTGTTTTCTGGGTTGGTCCTGCTCTTTTGAATTTTAATATTACAATATTCAAAGGCAATTGGCACAGCTTCCCTATCCTAAGGCATCTAGGGGCAGAAAACTGATAAGTTTGTCTTTTCACAGTTGAAAAGTGGTAGATTCATGAATATTCACGCAAGATTTAAGAAAAATCATAGAACTGGCCTCAGAGACAGCAAGATCACCTATGGTGATACTAAGAATAAAGTCTGTTCTGGAGAGAATCTTTGAAATATAACAGGAGTTTGTGTTGTTTAGTTGCTAAGTTGTCTGACTCTTTTGCAACCTCATGGATTGGATCCTGTTACCAGGTTCTTCTGTCCATGGAATATTCCAGGCAAGAATACTGGAGTGGGTCACCATTTCCTTCTCCAGGGGATCTTCCCAACCCAGAGACAGAACCCTGTCTCCTGCATTGGCAGGCGGGTTCTTTATTGCTGAGCCATCAAGGAAGACCATAACAGAGGTACTTGGAACTAAATGAGGTATCAAAATGAAGTATACAGACATATCCTCAAGTACCACTCAATTAGAAATATTAGAATTTCTATGCACATGTGTGTGTGTGTGTGTGTGTGTGTGTGCTCAGTCGTGTCCAATTCTTTGTGACTCCATGTACTGTAGCCCATCAGGCTCCTCTGTTCCTGGAATTTTCAAGGCAAGAATACTGGAGTGGGTTGTCATTTCTTACTCCAGGGCATCTTCCTGACCCAGGGATTGAACCTGCATCAGTCATCTATCTGCATTG
>NW_011495072.1:20765095-20765609 GCF_000754665.1 Bison bison bison
CCCACTCCAGTATTCTTGCCTGGAGAATCCCATGGACAGAGGAGCCTGGCAGGCTATAATCCATAGGGTTGCAAAGAATTTCTATGTATATATAACATATTGTTATTTCAATGACAGATAGCTAGAACAATACTTCTTTTCATCACTTAATAGGGTAGTAATTTAAAATTATATTGGCTTCACTGACTTCATTCCAAATAAATTTATTTAGTTAGTTAGAATTTAATTAATTTTATTGTGTATACTAAGCATGTTTTGAAAATTTCAAGTTAAATATATAAATTTAAGATATTGTTACAGGAAGTAGGGAAGGGGAATTCGGGTTAGAGAAGAGAAAGGTCAGTGAAATGGTTAAGTGTGATTTGAATAATCTCCTGGGTGTTTATTGGAAGGACTGATGTTGAAGTTGAAACTCCAATACTTTGGCCACCTGATGCGAAGAGCTGACTCATTTGAAAAGACCCTGATGTTGGGAAAGATTGAGGGCAGGAGGAGAAGGGGATGACAGAGGATA
>NW_011495072.1:20765709-20770636 GCF_000754665.1 Bison bison bison
GAAAAGACCCTGATGTTGGGAAAGATTGAGGGCAGGAGGAGAAGGGGATGACAGAGGATAAGATGGTTGTATGGTATCACCGAATCGATGGACATGGGTTTGGGTGGACTCCGGGAATTGGTGATGGACAGAGAGGCCTGGAGTGCTGAGGTTCATAGGGTCGCAGAGTTGGACATGACTGAGTGACTGAACTGAACTGAGGTTGTTATTAAAAGCCTACTGGAAATACAACGTGATTGTTGAAATATTAAACAGCCAGAGGGATTACGGATTGGTATAGAGTACAAAAATAAATCAAATAAGGGTAATTATATTTAGAACAAATGAGAAAAATCATTTCATGAAGAAGTAGAAGGAAAGTAGAAAGTTTAGTTATGTCTATGCTGCTACTGCTAAGTTGCTTCAGTCATGTCCGACTCTGTGCAACCCCAGAGACGGCAGCCCACCAGACTCCCCCGTCCCTGGGATTCTCCAGGCAAGAACACTGGAGTGGGTTGCCATTTCCTTCTCCAAAGCATGAAAGTGAAAAGTGAAAGTGAAGTCGCTCAGTCGTGTCCAACTCTTAGCGACCCCATGAACTGCAGCCTACCAGGCTATAACTATACTTAATTAATTATAAGGAACATAAAGGCGAGAAAAGAAGTTCACAAAAGTACAATCTTTTCAGGCAAGTAGAAAAAGGAGTTTAACATCTCAGAATGAAAATGGAGTAGATAGCTGCTTATGGCTGGTAACACATACATTTCTTTATTACAGCATAAAATAAAAAATGAGAATATTTCAGAAAAAATGTCATAAGCATAAAAAGTCTTAAAATTTTTTATTGAAAGCTTCTTATGTGCTTGATTTAGCAGAAGGTATGAAAGCTAAAAACAAGAACCCTTCAAAAGGCAAACATTATTCTTCTAAGGGTATAGTCCACTTAGTAGAGCTTGATAGCTAGTTATCACTGAATACTTACTATGAACTAACCACTCACTGTCTAAGTACTTTATACATATTAACTCATTTAATCCCAACAGTAAGCCCTTGTGGTAAACACTATTTTTGTTTCCATTTTACAGATGAAAAATTGAGCCACAATTTGCCATATAATTAAAGCTAGTCAGTGCAACCCATAAAATTTGGTTCTAAAGCCTATTTCTTGACCATGATAAAACATTCACAAAAAATAGTATATTAATTATTAAAATAAAGCAATAAATTCCAAGGGCTAATAAGAGATACAATAGATAAATACAATGGGTGTCTGGAAGACAAAGAAATTACTGTGAAATCAATAATTAAGGAAGGATTTGTGGAAGATGTAAGAATTGAATTGGCCCTTAAAGACGGGAGATGTACAAAGAAATTAGGAGTCGAAAAGGAGGCTTGTTAAGTTGTAAACTTCATGAACCAGGAATATAAGTGCAGTAAATCAAATTTCCTAAATAAAAATCTAAGAAAATATGGCTAACCAAATGAATTAAGCTGACAGTTAAATATTTAGTTCCTTTATCTCAGTTTACAACTACTCTAACTACAAAATATTTAACTAAAAGTTCTCTTTGTAGGATAAAGCAAATAGGCAATAAAAAAAATTTCCAATTATATGAAAAAAGATGACTATACTTACAACCTAGTCCCATTTGGGGCCCAAATGAATAATCTCATTTAATCCTCACAAAAGTCTATGAATTAGACTTTTAATTAGTCTATTCACATGTTATGGAGGCAGAAGTTGGGGCACAGAGAATTTAAGTTACTTGTCAGAGGTCAATCAATGAGTAGGTGGCAGAGCCATGATTTGAACCCAAGCAGTTGAACTCTGAGCCCATACTCTTATTTCTATAAGGAAGATACCACATGACCCTAAAAAAATACCCCTGAAAAGCTTCACCATCTTTATACTTGCTTACCTTGAAGACCTGCATATTTAAGAGGTAACCAGTTTGGTATGTTATAACATCCTCCACCATCTTCTTTTTCTTCTGATTCACATCGGTAAAGTACCTGATTTAGCTCAGCCAAAGTTAATCTAGAGGCAATACTAAAAATTGGAAAATAAAACTGGTTAAATATAATGAAATTCCACTTGCTGTCAATAAAAATAAAGAAGAAAATCTGAACCATAACCATAAAATGTCTTGGAAATGTATGTTTTAGGAACTCGGCATTATACTATACATTGTAAGCAGTACGCATTATAAACAACAATTACAGAACAAACATGCTAAAAACTCAGTTAGAAGTAACATTTCTTCCAAGACAAGGAATTAATCAAGTGCTACATTTTATTAGTTAGAAGTACACTGAAAAAATCTTTTGGCTGTTATACCCTTTATCTTTTAAATTTGTGTTTTTATTATTATTTTTTTTTAATTTGATGGTTATGAACACATATTTTTCTCATTCAAAAGGCTCCTGTTAACTGCAAGCCTAAGCCAGAATGTTCCATTTCCCTGTTTTTCAACTTGTGCTAAATCAAGAGCCTAGGGGAGAAATGGGTAGGTCTGAGAGTGGGGCAGGTCCTTCACCATGCAACAGCCACAAACTCTCCCCCTGGCCTCTTGGAGACAGAATGGCAGTTGACTTAAAAGATCTATATCTCAGGGACTTCCCTGGTGGCCCAGTGGCTAAGACTCGATGCTCCCAATACAGAGGATCCCACATGCTGCAACTAACAGTTAACATGCCACATCTAAAGATCCCATGTGCTGCAACTAAGATCCGGGGCAGCCAAATAAATAAAAATTTAAAAAAGATCCTATATTTCAAGAGAAGAATTTGTTGGCAAAACGAACAGACACCAGAGAACTTTTGTAAGCAATGTATTTTTTAACCTTAAACTCTTTCTTTCTATTTTAGACTTAGTCTTTTTTCTCCTTTATATTCTCCTATGTGTGACAAGCACTTTTATACTAATTATCTTAAACTCAAAATAATTATCAAAGGACCAGTAAAAGGACAATCAAAAGTCAGTTAACTACCTTACAAATCACGTGTTATTCTACTGTTGCCTATCTCTCCTTTTCCTTTCTGTCCTTCCCTAAAGTTGCACTACCTTTCAGATTCGTTGTTCAAAGAACTAAGATTTTCTTAAAGTTGTTTCTTGATAATGATCAGAATGCAGAAACTAACTCTCATGGCCTTAGTTTCAACAAAGGTTCAGTTAGCACTGAAATTGTATAAGGGACCACACCTACCTGAATGCAACTGAAACCCTACTTTCTCGCACTTCTAATTACTCAGGTAAATTCACCTTATATAACTGAAATATCATGAATATTATGTGAACACATATTTTCTTGAAAATATTCTCTTTTTTCTCATTTACTTCTGTCTCAACTTGGAACATGACTTAGTGACTAAACCACCACCATCAACTTAGAAAATTGTCAGCTGTGCTTTGTTCCCTCTGTCTCTGCTAGCTTCCCTCCTCTCTCCTGGGACTGACTGTAACTTGTGAGTCAAGAGTGAGTCAAATCAGCAGCCTCAGTACCAACTCCATTCTACTGTAGTATTTACCAATAGGTAGCCAGTGAACTTCTTGCAGAAAGCCCAGAGATATATCCACACACCTATGGACACCTTATCTTTGACGAAGGAGGCAAGAATATACAATGGAAAAAAGACAATCTCTTTAACAAGTGGTGCTGGGAAAACTGGTCAACCACTTGTAAAAGAATGAAACTAGAACACTTTCTAACACCATACACAAAAATAAACTCAAAATGGATTAAAGATCTAAACGTAAGACTAGAAACTATAAAACTCCTAGAGGAGAACACAGGCAAAACACTCTCCGACAAACCACAGCAGGATCCTCTATGACCCACCTCCCAGAATATTGGAAATAAAAGCAAAAATAAACAAATGGGATCTAATTAAAATTAAAAGCTTCTACACAACAAAGGAAACTATAAGCAAGGTGAAAAGACAGCCTCCAGAATGGGAGAAAATAATAGCAAATGAAGCAACGGACAAAGAATTAATCTCAAATATATACAAGCAACTCCTGCAGCTCAATTCCAGAAAAATAAACGACCCAATCAAAAAGTGGGCCAAAGAACTAAATAGACATTTCTCCAAAGAAGACATACAGATGGCTAACAAACATATGAAAAGATGCTCAACATCACTCATTATCAGACAAATGCAAATCAAAACCACAATGAGGTACCATTTCATGCCAGTCAGAATGGCTGCTATCCAAAAGTCTACAAGCAATAAATGCTGGAGAGGGTGTGGAGAAAAAGAAACCCTCTTACACTGTTGGTGGGAATGCAAACTAGTATAGACACTATGGAGAACAGTGTGGAGATTTCTGAAAAAACTGGAAATAGAACTGCCATATGACCCGGCAACCCTACTGCTGGGCATACACACTGAGGAAACCAGAATTGAAAGAGACACGTGTACCCCAATGTGCATCACAGCACTGTTTATAATAGCCAGGACATGGAAGCAACCTAGATGTCCATCAGCAGACAAATGGAATGGAAAGCTGTGGTACATATACACAATGGAATGTTACTCAGCCATTAAAAAGAATCAATAGTGGTGATTACAAATATATCAAAAAAGATCTTCATGACCAAGATAATCACAATGCTCTGATCACTCAACTAGAGCCAGACATCCTGGAATGTGAAGTCAAGCGAGCCTTAGAAAGCATCACTACAAACAAAGCTAGTGCAGGTGATGGAATTCCAGTTGAGCTATTTCAAATCTTGAAAGATGATGCTGTGAAAGTGCTGCACTCAATATGCCAGCAAATTTGGAAAACTCAGCAGTGGCCACAAGACTGGAAAAGGTCAGTTTTCATTCTAATCCCAAAGAAAGGCAATGCCAAAGAATGCTCAAACTACCACACAATTGCACTCATCTCACAGGCTAGTAAAGTAATGCTCAAAATTCTCCAAGCCAGGCTTCAGCAATACATGAA
>NW_011495072.1:20771074-20780000 GCF_000754665.1 Bison bison bison
AATACCAGACCACCTGACCTGCCTCTTGAGAAACCTATATGCAGGTGAGGAAGCAACAGTTAGAACTGGACATGGAACAACAGACTGGTTCCAAATAGGAAAAGGAGTAAGTCAAGGCTGTATATTGTCACCCTGCTTATTTAACTTCTACGCAGAGTACATCATGAGAAATGCTGGGCTGGAAGAAGCACAAGCTGGAATCAAGATTGCCGGGAGAAATATCAATAACCTCAGATATGCATATGACACCACCCTTATGGCAGAAAGTGAAGAGGAACTAAAACGCCTCTTGATGAAAGTGAAAGAGGAGAGTGAGAAAGTTGGATTAAAGCTCAACATTCAGAAAACGAAGATCATGGCATCTGGTCCCATCACTTTATACGAAATAGATGGGGAAACAGTGGAAACAGTGTCAGACTTTATTTTTCTGGGCTCCAAAATCCCTGCAGATGGTAACTGCAGCCATGAAATGAAAAGATGCTTACTCCTTGGAAGGAAAGTTATGACCAACCTAGATAGCATATTCAAAAGCAGAGACATTACCTTGCCAACAAAGGTCCATCTAGTCAAGGCTATGGTTTTTCCTGTGGTCATGTATGGATGTGAGAGTTGGACTGTGAAGAAAGCTGAGTGCCGAAGAATTGATGCTTTTGAACTGTGGTGTTGGAGAAGACTCTTGAGAGTCCCTTGGACTGCAAGGAGATCCAACCAGTCCATCCTAAAGGAGATCAGTCCTGGGATTTCTTTGGAAGGAATGATGCTAAAGCTGAAACTCCAGTACTTTGGCCACCTCATGCGAAAAGTTGACTCATTGGAAAAGACCCTGATGCTGGGAGTGATTGTGGGCAGGAGGAGAAGGGGACGACAGAGGAGGAGATGGCTGGATGGCGTCACCGACTCGATGGACATGAGTTTGAGTGAACTCCGGGAGTTGGTGATGGTCAGGGAGGCCTGGTGTGCTGCGATTCATGGGTCGCAAAGAGTCGGACATGACTGAGCGACTGAACTGAACTGAAAAAGAATGCTTTGAATCAGTTCTGATGAGGTGGATGAAACTGGAGCCTATTATACAGAGTGAAGTAAGCCAGAAGGAAAAACACAAACAGTATACTAACATATATATGGAATTTAGAAAGGTGGTAACAATAACCCTTTATGCGAGATAGCAAAAGAGTCAGATGTATAGAACAGTCCTTTGGACTCTGTGGGAGAGGGCAAGGGTGGTATGATATGGGAGAAAGGCATTGAAACATGTAAATTATCACATGTGAAATGAATCAACAGTCCAGGTTCGATGCATGATACAGGGTGCTCGGGGCTGGTGCACTGGGATGACCCAGAGGGATGGGATAGGGAGGGAGGTGGGAGGGGGGTTCAGGATGGGGAACACATGTACACCCATGGCGGATTCATGTCAATGTATGGCAAAACCAATACAATATTGTAAAGTAAAATAAATAAATAAAACAGATTAAAAAAAAAAAAAAGAATCACCTGGAGAGCATATTCAAGTGCAGATTCTTGTCCCTAGATAATCTTAGTAGCTCTGATGAGGAATGTGCTATTTTATAAACATGCCATTAAAAAAAAAAAAAAAAAGCATGCCATAGAAGCACAAAACTGCTTCATCTCAGATTTTTAAAATAATTTATCTACTAAGTATGGCTTGAATTAAGAGTTAATATCCTTACTAATAAAAGCTCTTATAGAACAACAAAACCAACTGAACAGAACATAAAAATGAACTAATATTTAAAAATGACATTTCACTAAATAAATACAAATGACTTATGAACACAGAAATTATCTTAATATTTAAAATAAATTGAGATGTAATTTTAAAGTACTTTATATTTACCAATTTGACTAGTAATAGCTAACACTTATTGATCACTGATACTCTCTGTCAAACACTGTTCTGAGAGTCACTATATCTCCTAAGTAACTTGCCCAAAGTCTTACTTCTTACAGTTAATAAGTCTGAAATTGGATTTAAATCCAGGCAATCTGGTCCCATCCTTTATGCTCTTAAACATTACATTATAATAACATATACTCAGTAAGGATGTGGGATATTAGACTTTTACATTGAGCTGAAAATATTAATATAATCTTTCTGGAAAGGATCTGGCAGTATTAAAAGCCTCAAATATACGATAGTCTAACTCAGAAATTCCATTCCTGGAAATTATCCTAGTACTCATGACATATAACATATATTGAGCATTTGTTATGTGCCATGAATTGTATTAAGTGTTTCATGTGCATTATCCAATTTAATACTTATGAAATCTAAGAGGTAGGAATTATTTTAAGCCTCATTTTCCAAATAAGGAAACTGAGATGAATAAAGTGTAAATAACTGGTCCAAGTTAAAGTGTCCAAAAAATGGAGACTGATGAAATAAACTATGGTATAGCCAGATATAAGAACAATGTATTGGCATTAAAAAAATGAAATGGTAAAGAGTATGATGCATGTAACTTAGTCTCAAATAGCTCAGAAAAATTGTATGTGTGTATATATAAAGATGTGTATATACATATAGATATATATATGTGTACATATGTATACATGTGTATCTATCTATCTAGAGAGCATGTATGAGTGAGATAGCATGTGTGCACACAAATGATAAAGTAACAGGATAAAAGGTTAACAATAAATGATCTCAATACTGCTGGTCCTTGGACTATCCTTTGAGCAACAAGGATATAGAGAAGCCTTAAAACTACTTAAATCAGGCTTGTGACAACTTATCATTATTAAAGTGGCAAATCTCCATAAAATAAGGCATACTTACGAAGCAAAAGGAATTTTTAATATAGGATCTGCATTGTCAACAGCAAGACTCCCAGATTTAAAGTGAGGACTGAACTGTGTCAGATGATTTCGAAGAATTCCAACAGCAACTTGCGCATGTGGATCAAGACTAACTCTGAAAACATTAATTAAAATGTGGTTGATTTTTAGGAGTAATTTATTCAAAATTAACAGAATATGTAAAATATTTTAAATATAAAGTCAATAGCTTGAACTCTACCTGAATATAATAACACTTCCTGGAGACAAATTTTCAAATTCTATTTCTTGAATATATTCATTGGGTCCTTTTGTAGTAACTCCAGCTTGCTTAACAATTTTACTTTCATTGAGCTTGAAAAAAATATATAAAACCAGTCGATAAATAAGCCTAATGTCCTTAAAATGTTAAATACAGTAGTGAGATGAGAGTCCGAAGTACCTGAATATGTTCTCTAATTTCTACTGTGATGTTTGGTATTCCATTGATTGAATTAGCATCCTTCCTATAAGGTGCTGTATTTCTCTCAACAGTTCTAGCTTCAAGAACTACTTCTTCAATTTTGCCTAGGAATATATAAAAACTTTAACAAAATTTCACATTAAACTATCTGAAATTAAGAACTGCTAAAGGAGTTTTAAATCATTTAACCTAAAGTTGAATATATTAGCTAACTTAAAAAAAAGCAATCTGAGAGTAGATAATTCTATGTAACATGCAGTTTTCATACATGCTTTTAAAAAATTAACAGAACTATTTAAAAGAGATCTCATCAAGTAATAATAGTTTAGCTCTGGGAAACAATGTGAAACCTTTCTAATATTGACAGGAGAGAAAGTAGATCACTTGAAAGGCTTACATTTTAAAAATGGAATATTTCAAAGACAGAAAAAGTAGGGAAAAGTTAAACACCCAGATCCCACTACCTCACTTAAGAAAATATTCCAAACCCAACTGATGTCCGTGTGTTCCCTTTCTTTCCCTTCAGAGGTAACCACTACCTGAAGGCTGGTCTGCATTGATCCTGTGCATTTTTACTACATATACCTGTTTCCCTAAGCACCATATACTGTTCTCCATATTTCCAAGTTTATGTGAGTGGATTCAAGTTATAGATACACTTCTGCAACTTCCTTTCTATTGGATAACACTGTAGTTTTTCAAATTTGTTTATACTGCTATGTTAGCTCTACCTCATTCATTTTAGATGCCAAACAGTATTCCACTGTATGAGTGTACCCAAATGTATTCATTTAACCACCACTGTCATTATTTTCCTCTATTATCAATAATGTTACAATAAATATTTTTGTGCATATTTCCTAGTGGAAGTGCAGGAGAGTTTCTCAGATACACACCTGGGAATAGAACTGCTAGATCAAAGGATATATAAAACTGAAACTTTATTATTTAAATAATTTGAACTTTAAACTGTTAATCTGACAATGAAAGACCTTCTGATCCAGAAGTCTACTTCTGAAAATATATACTAAGAAAATTATTCAAAACAAAAAGATTATTCCTAGTGTATACTCAAATCTTAAAGAGCACTGCTAAACACACATAAATGTTAAAAATGGAATGCTAACATAATAAAATATAAAACATTCAACATAATGAAAATCAAAATTATGTGGACTGAGAAAATGGAACATGTTTTAAGAATGATCACTGATCAAAAACAAAACAAAACCCTGAGATATTACTGTATACATTGAGTGCAACCATGTAAAACTATATATGTATATTAGTTACAACCAGATGAGATTACTGTATATAAACTTGTGAACAGTTAAAAAAAAAGCAATAGACATTTAACCCTAAAACTATTCAAGTTGATAACTTCTAAAAATGGGAGTTATGAATATTTTGCAATTAGCAACAAATATAGAGTATGATCATGTTTGTGAGAAGCTTCATTCACTCAGTTAGTCAATGGACTTGGACAGCTGCTATATGCACAGGAGCATGTTATGCCATAATATATTATATATAATAATAAATAAGGAAATTAAATACACATATCTAGAAAACAATCAAGTAATAATAAGTATATACCTCAAGGATGCATTTTATAATGTCTGAGTGATACAGAGACTATAATTGCTATATGTTCAGAGGACAGAGAGTTTACTGAGTACTGAGAGAAGGCTTCTCAAAGGAGGTGAAACTTTAGTCCTTGAAAGATGTAAAGAATTCATAAATAAGTAGGAGTAAGGCTACTTAGGGAGCAGTGAAAATATCTATTTGGTTGAAACAGATGAGGATGGATTATAAAGTGCCTTAAATATTAAACTACTTTCCATTTTGGTTTATATATGTAAATATATGTATACATATACAGAAACACTTGGACACACATACAAATATATATGTATATACATATGTACATGAATATACATATAAATCTAGCTGGGTGTAGAAGAAATACATGTTCATTTATATAAATTAGGAGATAGGAAAATGTATTAGGATGAAAATAAAATCAGAACTCAAAAAATGTTAACATTTAACAGTATTTCCAGGTTTTGCTCCATGTAGTAAAAATACAAGTTATCAAAAATTTGTAATTCTTTTTCTTAACTACATCTATACTCACACTGTGTTACAATATATATGACACGTAACAACAATTTAATAATATTTATTATTATTAACAATTTAACAATACAACCAAAACAACATTTTTTAGATCACATTACCAGGGATGCACATTTGAGGCACTTCCTTGCTGTAAAATGAAGTCTTGGGATTCCTGAAAGCAGTTCTAGAAACAGATACGACCGACTGATGGATACTGGGTGAATGTCTGGTTACAGCCACTATGTCTGCATCAACTTGATCCACATACACCTGAGAAACAGAGAGAAAACACATTAGTGCTCAAACTGGAAAGACTCTAAAACTGAACCTAAGAAAGGAACCTAGAAAATGTAGCTTCTTGCCTGGATAAAACCCTTGGCTCCAAGCTCTTGGTGAAGTTTATTGATTGCACACCTGGCCGCAATAATGCCACTCTGGGAGTTCACTTCACTAGCGTTGGATGGCGATGCTGCAGGATTCCATTTAGTGTAAAACCGCTCTTCAGAAACTACTGAAATCTGAACAAAACAAAAACTTAGCCATGTGCATGTTTTAATGACAATGAGGAATTCTGGTAAAAATGATCAGTTTTGGGCCTTGTGGGTTTTAAAAAACAACACATAACAAACCTGGTGAGGCACTAATTCGTCATAGCCTTTCGTACTACCACTAGCACAACATGCCATGGAGACAATTGTGGTACTTGGGAGAGCGTCATATGCTGACCTATGCTACAAAAGAGTAAAACAACACAAGTTTATTTTCTTTCAAATGCAAAGTGCCATGCTATAGCCCCATGACGTAAAAGGAGAAGTACAGAATGTACATAAGTACATTCTGAAGATGTATTCATTTGCTTTAAGACAAATGACAAACCACTCAAAAACCTTTAAATCACAATCACTTACAAATCTAAGGCACTATTTTGAGGTACTGTGGATATTACTGCCATTAAACAGCAGAGAACTAAACATCAAAACATTTAGCGAAATAAGGAAATACAAGCAACAGGATAGACGCTTACCACAATAGGACACTCGTTATCATGGGTGATGTCCATAAACAGGGCATGTGCAATAGCTGGCACTAAAGGCCTCAAACAGGGCTGAACAAAGGATCCAACAGGCTCTCCTCCGTATCGGTAAACTAATCTGCCCTCTTCATGGCTATCGTATGCACTCATTGCCTCTGCAAAGCATTACAGAGTATTTTAACAATCTTCATTAGCAATGTCCAAAAAGAGATTAGATTTTGTATTGTGACTGACTTTCAAAAACAGACCACAAAAATATTATCAAGAATAAAACTGATTTAAACATTTAAACAAATGTCCATCAGTTTAAATGACAAAAAAGTCTTTTCTGCAACTTAACCAGAGAAATGGTTCATGCAGTAAAAAAGGAATATATGCTGCTTATTAGGATGTTGGTTACATGAAATCTATGGAGAAAAATCTCAAGATTACATCATTTAGGCAGATAGAGATGAAAAACATATTTATATATTTTCAACAACAAAAAAGTGATTTTGTTCAAGTCATCAATTCGTTCCATTGGTCTTTCAAGTTGAAATGAGATATCTTACCCCAAAGTAGAAATTTTCACTAATGAAAACAGACTCAGTTATATTAAGAAATTTTGAGTAGAATATTTAAAAGAACAATAACTATGTTGAACATTATTAAACACTGTACATAAAGCTATTAAATGCCTTTTAATTTACTTAAACAAAAACTGAAGCTTTAGATGGGAAAAACACTTTCAATGAGCCTACCTCTTATTAAGGAACTAATGCCCAGTCTAGTAACAAAGACATTGTCCAGGTCTTCACTTCCTGTGAACAGTTCAGCTACTACATATAAATTGGGTTGCAATTTCCTAGCAGCATCCAACATATACTGCAAAAAGCACAGTCACAAATATAACAGAAAGAGAAAAGCAAGATGGTGTGGGGGAAGGAGAGGAGGCAAGACTAGGCATGGATTTGACACAGGAAAATACCATGTAGCAAGACAAAATGGAAATCCAAGAGAATTTCCAAAGAAATTTAATTGTGCATAAGTAAGAAAACATAAAATGGACCAAAACATACAGGAAACAAAAGAATGTATAAAGCGAATATAACAGTTAAAAAGGAAGATTAGATTTTGCAGATGGGACACAAAAGGGGGAAAAAAAGGAAGAAGAAAAATGTTAGTGTCACTTAAAAAATGTAAACCATAGTACTGCAATTCTGCTAGGCTTTCCAAACCCTATTTTATGTTTTGTTTTTAATATCTCTAATTAGCCTATTAATTTTCAGGCCCTTGACTAAACTATAAATGATAAATTCCCTGCTGGTGCATCATTTAGCTATTGTAAAGATTAGGTCTGACTAGACTGAAGCCAGTTTTTCCTGAAGATGATAATAAATTCCTTTTTT
This sequence comes from Bison bison bison, assembly GCF_000754665.1. Taxonomy (NCBI): domain Eukaryota; kingdom Metazoa; phylum Chordata; class Mammalia; order Artiodactyla; family Bovidae; genus Bison; species Bison bison. Next base: position 20,778,882 of record NW_011495072.1, read on the forward strand.
TTTTCCTGGCCACGCTTTGTGGCTTGCTGAATTTTCGTTCACTGACCAGGGACTGAACGCAGGCCACGGCAGTGAAAGCACTGAGTTCTAACCATTGGACTGCCAAGGAATTCCCCAAAACTTCTATTCCCCAAAACTTCTAATCAGAAATCAGATCAGTTCAAAAAAAATTTTTGAACATTTGCACAAAGGCTAATACTTGAAATTCTAACACATAAGACCCTAGAGGTTTTTTAAACTTAAATTTTAGTATTCTATATTTTGCTATAATGTTATAACCATCTTACAAATGTATTGCTAAAAGCATACATTTAAAAAAAAACTCTGCCTTTTTTTGAAGCTAAAAATGTTCTACTACCTTAACTAATGTTCATTAAATTCTTCCAAATCAAAGCAATTTTTCATCACAGGACTTGAAACATATGCATTATAATACTGCTTTAAAATGATAGAAATAGATGTTTTTCAGATAAGCACACATTTCCATAGAACACTAACTTGTCACTAGGAAAGTTTCAAAGATCTTACAAATAGAATGAAACTCTAAAGTGTTTACAAAGCTGTAAACATAAAAGATAATGCTATAAATTATATAAAATTTATAGCATTTATAGTATTATATAAAATTTAAAGCATTATCTTTTATGTTTCATAAAAGATAATACTATAAATGTTGGCATTGCTTACGTTACTATAAAAAACCTGAAGAGGAACAGAAAATTTTTATGTTTACATTTACATATAATTATATTTCCATATGATAATGAAAATTGAATCAGTGAGACAAACTATCTTCAATATGCTATAATGCTAGTGTTTAAATAATTATTATAATGTGAAATAAGCTATATGACTTCATTGCTACTAAGTCACTTCAGTCGTGTCCGACTCTGTGCGACCCCATAGACGGCAGCCCACCGGGCTCCCCTGTCCCTGAGACTCTCCAGGCAAGAACACTGGCTTGGGTTGCCATTTCCTTCTCCAGTGCATGAAAGTGAAAAGTGAAAGTGAAGTTGCTCAGTCGTGTCTGACCCTCAGCGACCCCATGGACTGCAGCCTTCCAGGCTCCTCCGTCCATGGGATTTTCCAGGCAAGAGTACTGGAGTGGGGTGCCATTGC
>NW_011495072.1:20780100-20783377 GCF_000754665.1 Bison bison bison
ATAAGACAATATAATGTCCCTAACTTAAATAAAAATATTAACTCATACGTTTTATGCCCAGTACTCCATAATATCTGCATCAAAAAATTCTCAGAATTATGCAAATTATGCAAGTTTTAAAATACTACCACCATATTACTGTTAGCATTCAACAAGCAAAAGGAAACATGTATTTGTACACTCTTATTAAGGAAAGCTAGGAAAGGACACTGATTTCTTTAACATAGATGAATTATTTATCTGTACCTCTGCTACATGAAGAGGTGTTGAGTGACAATTATCAAGACGGACTCCCTGGAAATAAGTTGCGGTGATTTCTGTGTATTTTTTCATGTGTGCCCAGAGATAAGGACAGTCCTCTGGTTTTTTCCCATAGCGTAATTTAACACTGTCTCCCCAGCAAATAAGTTCTCTCCTTAGATAAACATCTGAACCTGTTAAAAAAGGAGCTTGCTTTCAATGGTTCAAGGAATAAAATGAAAATATTTATTTCAAGGAAAATCTGTTGTTTTAAAATCACATTTATTATTTCTAACACAAGCCATATATAGGTTAAAATTATATCTAAAATGGTATGGGATAAAGTTTTAAAAAATTGATAGTAATTTAGATCTCCTATCTATTTTGCTAAAACTGTACCTTACATTCTCTTCTAAAAACGTGTGCTTAATAGTAAAAATTCAAGTTGCTTCTTAAAGGAAAACAGTAATAGTAATACCATGAGCCTTTAAAGCTATACCAAAACCATTTAAAGCTCCATCTCCACCTTGCTACCAATTTTTGGCAATATGTTACATTAAATCCATGGTGTAGAGCAAAGTATCATTTTTCACTTCGAATGGTTGGAAAGGAGATGGCAGAGATACTTAAATGCAAAGCTACATGTTTTTTTTAAAAAATGAGACTTCTGAATTAAATTTAATGTCATAAAAACAGGCTTCTGATTCTAAAATGTTAAAAAATAAATATATCGATAGGTCCCTTGCAAAATTATTCCTGGCAATGAAACAGCTATAAGAAATAAGAAGCTAGCATTAAGTAAGAGGGAATCTAAAAACAATTGTTTTCTAGTTTAACTGTCATTCAAATATCTTAAATACTCCTCTAGCTAATCAGTGAAAATATCTCTTACAGTAAACAGTTGTAACCATACAGGTTCAGATGGCTTTTTAAAGATGCAAATGAGTACATTTGTGTACAAATGAGTTGCCCAAATAAAATCTTCTGTAGAACCATAATCAAATAGATATATGAGAACTCTTCTGTTTGAGGAGATAGGGGTAGAAAAGGAAAGAAGGAGAATGAAGCTGAATCTCATTCTGTCAGTTCCTTCCCTTCTCTCAAACTGTATGCACCTCTGGCATCACCAATGAAACAATTTAAAAATCATTAGCCTACTCGGGGAACAAAATCAACAAACAATTTATATTCTGAGCTTGCCATGAACTTTTATTTCCCTGTCCATAGAGAAGTTAACAAAAATGACATACCTGGTTCAGCAAAATTTCGAAGGGGATCATCTCCCATTACCCATCCATTATGTGCCATCAGAAAACAAGCTTTATTTGGGACATGAATCATTGATTCTTCTACAGAGAGGGATATGTCTTCAAAGGGGAAAGTAAAATATCTAGGGAGATACAATGAAGTATGAAATCCATACAGGAAATTCCTTGGAGAAAATCTGAATTAATACCATTAAAATTAAACTTTGTCCCTAATGAATAGAATAGATAAGATTAGTTTGACACCATTTATAAGAAATAAGAAATAAACTTCAATACAGGTGAAAAAATCATCAGACATTTTGAGTAAATCTAGCAGGATTTGAGAAATTGAGTAAGTATTACACTATATCTGATTAACATTCTAAGTATAGAATGTTAGTATAGAACATTCTAATAACTTTAAAAATCTCATAGAATGACTAAGAAAATCACTAAAGTATTGACATTATTTTGCACAAGTTTTTACTATGCTTCAGTTGCCTAATCTCTGCTGTACACTACTTATAAGGAGCTAAATACTTGCTTAATTTGCTTAACAGTGAAATTATTAGTAAGTATGCAGTCGTCCAGAAACATGAATGTAAATGATTATAAATTGGTTCATACTGATGATAGTTCTCTAATTAAAGATTTGCCTAACAAAATTAATTAATATTAAGCCTAGTTACCAGATCAAAACTGCTATTTCAATTTAAGAAACATACTGGGTCACACATTCAAGGAAATTCAAATTTAGGTTAATTTGAAGAATTTAGTACAATTTCAATTTTTAACCTTTCATGAGAAGAAAACAAAAATGGAATACCTGGTAACCAAAGGATGTTTTCTAGTAACAGGTCCTAGTTTAGGTCCATGGTCAGCCAGTCGTTCATAAAACACATTTCCCAAAAGGCAATTGACTGCCTAGAAAACATGAACTTATGTCAGTAACAACAACAAAAAACAGTATTAAAACTCAGAGAAAAACAGCAGTTCAAAAGAAGTAGGTAAAACCTGTTCCTGATGATAGTTAATGAGTTGATGCTTCTCCGAATTTAATTCCTCAATTCTCTTCCTGAACCAATTGCAGCATTCATTAATTGCGGCTGGCCCATTGCTTGAAGTAGATAAAGCAATACGAATATTATTTAATGGTTCTACAAACTCTACATTAAAAATTTTTCTAATACGGGTCATAGAAACTTAGGACCTTAATTAAGACTTAAGAAATTTTCCAGTTGTATACATTTTTACCACAAAAGGGGAAATGTCATGTGTTGGAAGTAGTAATTATAGCGAATTACTTTATTTCATTTTTTATTCAGGCTGTTAACAAATAGCATAAAAATAATACCATAAACGTAATCAGAATAGTCATAAAGGTTTACAAGCAATATTATTCTTTAGTATGTAGTAAAATATAAAACATACTCATGTGGTATGAAAGTTGCTAGAGCAACATTCATATCTACAGTGCAGCCAAGCCGTCTGTATTCAGGATCCTGAATTATCTTAAGGTGGTGATCTGGATCAGGCCTTGTTGTTTTCCTATTTTCTGAAAGAAAGAAAATATTATATCTTAAATGCAGATATATATAAGGAGATTATAACTGTTACTTATTTCATATTTTTAGTTTATTGTTTTTTTCTTAGAAAATAAAAGAACTATTTATTTCATAAGCATTCCTTCCTACCTCCCTACGTATCCTTCTGCAAAAACCTAACACACACACACACACACACACAGAAGGAAAGAGAGAGAGAGAGGCGGCATTGGGGAAAGAGGAGAG
>NW_011495072.1:20783477-20788273 GCF_000754665.1 Bison bison bison
AGATCCTGACTGGGGAAAAAAAAACAACACTGTAGAAGAAAAACGCAGCAATTCCCACCAGTTCAACCCCAGTCCCCACCTTACTGCTTTGATTAGTATTCAGGTATTCTATACATTTTTTAGGGCACTAAAGATGTTCCGTTCAGTCACTCAGTCATGTCTGACTCTTTGTGACCCCATGGACTGCAGCACCCCAGGCTTCCCTGTCCATTACCAACTACTGGAGCTTATTCAAACCCATGTCCATTGAGTCAGTGATGCCATCTAACCATCTCATCCTCTGTTGTTCCCTTCTCCTCCCGCCTTCAATCTTCCCCAGCATCAGGGTCTTTTCCAATGAGTCAGTTCTTCGCACCAGGTGGGCAAAGTACTGGAGTTTCAGCTTCAGCATCAGTCCTTCCAATGAATATTCAGGACTGATCTCCTTTAGAATGGACTGGTTGGATCTCCTTGCAGTCCAAGGGACTCTCAAGAGTCTTCTCCAACACCACAGTTCAAAAGCATCAATTCTTTGGCGCTCAGCTTTCTTTATAGTCCAACTCTCACATCCATATATGACCACTGGAAAAACGATAGCCTTGACCAGAAGGACCTTTGTTGGCAAAGGAATGTCTCTACTTTTTAATATGCTATCTAGGTTGGTCATAACTTTCCTTCCAAGGAGTAAGCATCTTTTAATTTCATGGCTGCAATCACCATCTGCAGTGATTTTGGAGCCCAGAAAAATAAAGTCTGACACTGTTTCCACTGTTTCCCCATCTATTTCTCATAAAGTGATGGGACCGGATGCCATGATCTTAGTTTTCCGAATGTTAAGTTTTAAGCCAACTTTTTCATTCTTCTCTTTCACTTTCATCAAGAGGCTCTTTAGTTCTTTGCTGTCTGCCATAAGGGTGGTGTCATCTGCATATCTGAGGTTACTGATATTTCTCCTGGCAATTTTGATTCCAGCTTGTGTTTCTTCCAACCCAGCGTTTCTCATGATGTACTCTGCATATAAGTTAAATAAGCAGGGTGACATTATACAGCTTTGATGTACTCCTTTCCCTATTTGGAACCAGTCTGTTGTTCCATGTCCAGTTCTAACTGTTGCTTCCTGACTTGCCTCTTGATTTCTCAAGAGGCAGCTCAGGTGGTCTGGTATTACCATCTCTTGAAGAATTTTTTACAAGTTTGTTGTGATCCACACAGTCAAAAGCTTTGGCATAGTCAATAAAGCAGAAATAGATGTTTTTCTGGAACTCTCTTGCTTTTTTGATGATCCAGCAGCTGTTGGCAATTTGATCTCTGGTTCCTCTGCCTTTTCTAAATCCAGCTTCAACATCTGGAAATTAATGGTTCACATACTGTTGAAGCCTAGCTTGGAGAATTTTGAGCATTACTTTACTAGCGTGTGAGATGAGTGCAACTGTGCGGTAGTTTGAGCATTCTTTGGCATTGCCTTTCTTTGGGATTGGAATGAAAACTGACCTTTTCCAGTCTTGTGGCTGCTGTTGAGTTTTCCAGATTTGTTGGCATATTGAGTGCAGCACTTTCACAGCATCTTTTAAGGTTTGAAAGAGCTCAACTGGAATTTCATCACCTCCACTATCTTTGTTTGTAGTGATGCTTCCTAAGGCCCACTTGACTTCACATTCCAGGATGTCTGGCTCTAGGTGAGTGATCACACCATCGTGGTTATCTGGGTCATTTTTGTGTAGTTTTTCTGTGTATTCTTGCCACCTCTTCTTAATATTTTCTGCTTCTGTTAGGTCCATACCATTCTGTCCTTTATTGTGCCCATCTTTGCATGAAATGCTCCTTTGGTATCTCTGATATTCTTCAAGAGATCTCTAGTCTTTTCCATTCTATTGTTTTCCTCTATTTCTTTGCATTGATTGCTGGGGAAGGCTTTCTTATCTCTTCTTGCTATTCTTTAGAACTCTGCATTCAAATCGGTATATCTTTCCTTTTCTCCTTTGCTTTTTGCTTCTCTTCCTTTCTCAGCTATTTGTAAGGCCTCCTCAGGCAACCATTTTGCCATTTTGTATTTCTTTTTCTTGGGGATGGTCTTTATCCCCGTCTCCTGTCCAATGTCACGAACCTCCATCCATAGTTCTTCAGGTACTCTATCAGATCTAATCCCTTGAATCTATTTGTCACTTCCACTGTGTAATCATAAGGGATTTGATTTAGGTCATACCTGAATGGTCTAGTGTTGCTGGTACACATTTTCTTCCCAGGTGCTACCAAAGACACTAACTTTAGGAGTTCTTTTTCCTCAAAGATTGCTTTCTATTTTAAAAAGTAAGTCTTATTAACAACTTGACTTTCTCTGAATGAAACAGACAAGTTTGTTTTTATATTTTTTCCATTTCACCAACTAGCATTCTCCTCTTACATAATAATAAAAAATGAAAAAAGTAAATAAATGCTTTGTAGGGAGAGTTTTCATTCTTATTCTGAACTTGTTTCTAGTAAATCAGTGGAGGATTGCCTCCACTGGGTTTGATTTTACTTTAATTAATTAATATCTGGCTTATTCTAAATGAAATGGCTTATAAAAGCACGAAGTAAGATAAAGAATAAATAGATTTAAAGATGTAGTTTCTGAGGTTAATTTGGAAGAGTAACATACATGAAAAAATGCCAAGAAGTGTTTAAAAAAGAGGTAAAACTACACAATGAGTGTATATTATAAAAGTCTTTCATATTGCTAGAGTATAAGACAGATCAGTGGAATAGCACAGATAACAGAGCCATGAATATTCAGTATATGATTATACATTATGAAGTATTATGGTGGTATCCCAAACCAGTTTAAAAGGATGGAATATCAACCCAGTATTACTTTTTAAAATTAAATAAAGTTAATATCTTCTTTATATAAATTCCAGGTCTATTAAATATTTAAAAGTAAACTGTAAATAAGATTATCAGAAGAAAACAGAATGTTGTTTGAAGGTCTATGCACAATGTGAAATTAGAAGCCATAAAAGAAAAGATCAATAAATTTGGTTACAGTGAGGAGAGAAAACCACCGTCAACAAGGATTAAAAGATCAATAGCATAATAGGAGGATATAGCTGAGGCCACTATAGTAAGGAACCACCAGTAATAATAAGTCAATATGAAAAAGATGAGCAACCCAACAGAAAAATATGGGAAGAACATTAAAAGGCAATTAATGGAAGAATTATAAATGGCTAATTAAAACATGAAAAGATGTTTCATTCATAACCAAAGAAATATAAATAAAAATAATGAATATTTTGCCTATTGACAAAGATTAAATAGTAGCTAATGTTGGTGATGTTACAGTTAGTGATAACATAAACTGGTACAATTTGTATTGAAAAGCAATTTGACAACATCTATTACAAATTTATCATTAAATTTGTATACTCTTTGACCCATGAATTCTGCCTAATAATTTGTCCTACTGATTTAGTCAGAAAGCCAGTAAAGTTAACATGCACAAGGATTTATTTTCTATAGTATCAGTTGTAAGAATATAAATTCCTCTAGATCAAGGGTTTGCTACATTCACCTCTGAATCCCCCTACCTGGATCAGTGCCTCGCACATAATATGTGATTCAATAAAAATGCATTAAATGAATGAATGAGAAATGAACTACAAATAACCTACCAAAATGGTTAAAAGGAATTCAAGTACTTTAACGCAGTATATTGCTATCTAGAAGTTAAAAAGAAATAATTAGCTGTAATAAGATCATGTTGTCAACTAAAAGAACAACTTGTTAAACAGTCTGTATACTGCAGTCTTATTTATGTGTATAAAATAGATATAAATACAAAACTTATGAATGTAATTTATATGTACCTAACTATATAAAATTGGAATTTCTTTCAAAAAAGAGTCTGAAAAGAAACACAAGAGACTATTAAATAATAGTTCCTTCTAGTAAGTAGATTTTGGAGGAGAGGAAGTTACACATTCCATTTATTATATAGTTGTATTATTTGGCTTTTTTTCTTTACTGTGAGCATACATAATTGTAAATAAATAATACAGTTTATAAACATCAGAGAAAAGGGAAAATGGAGGCACTTCAGTAAGATAAAACATGAAGGAAAGATAATATAAAAAATTCATGTATTAAGATGTTACACAAATGTGAAAGCTGAAGAGTGAACCTGACCCGAAGCTTCCAGGGCCTCAAATCATAATGACTTTGACTTTGAGGGCAGTATTTCTGGGCCTTACTCAAGCTCAACTTTCTGGATAAGGAAGAGGATTTCTTATTTTAAGAGCCTTCAAAGATTCTTGCTCTTAGGTTGTCCTATACTAATTGCAGATATATTCTTTATTATTTCTCTAAAAGCTTCCTAAAAAATCCTAATTTCTCTTTTGGCATGGTTTTTCCTATCCTACTTTATTAGGGACACAGAGATTAACTTCTTAAGGTTAATTATGTCCTTAATTTGGAGATTTGTTTCTTTACCTTTGCTACTGGCTAGTATCTGAGTCAGTCTCACTAGTAATTAGGTGGTCTTAATGGTGCATATGGAGAAGGCAATGGCACCCCACTCCAGTAATCTTGCCTGGAAAGTCCCATGGATAGAGGAGCCTGGTAGGCTGCAGTCCATGGGGTCGCGAAGAGTCAGACACGACTGAGCGACTTCACTTTCACTTTTCACTTTCATGCATTGGAGAAGGAAATGGCAACCTACTCCAGTGTTCTTGCCTGGAGAATCCCAGGGACGGGGGAGCCTGGTGGGCTGCCGTCTATGGGGTCGCACAGAGTCGGACACGACTGAAGCAACTTAGCAGCAGCAGCAGCAGCAATAGTGC
>NW_011495072.1:20788373-20797571 GCF_000754665.1 Bison bison bison
CTGTCCATGGGATTCTCCTGGTAACAATATTGGAGTGGGTTGCCATGCCCTGCTCCGGGAGATCTTCCTGACCTAGGGATGGTACCCATGTCTCTTATATCTCCTGCATTGGCAGGTGGTATCTTTACGAATAATGCCACCTGGGAAGCCCAGTGTTAATGGTAGGTACCATAAACTAGAACTTAGCTAAGTTAACTGAGGTACCATCAACTACCTCAGTTAAGATTCCTACATTAGCCAACAGAAGACAATCACATCTCTCAGTTTTGAAGCCTGTTTTGAGTTTTTGGCAGCTGAAATAATCTGTTCTATTTACCTGCCATGTTAAACTTTCATTTAACAAATGTAATATTGAGCTGTATGGTATTCTGAGCATTGTGCTAAGGAATCAATATAAGAAGCAGTCCCCAAGGGAAATAATTGTGTATTATGAAAGAACTGATGCTTTTGAACTGTGGTGTTGGAGAAGACTCTTGAGAGTCCCTTGGACTGCAAGGAGATCCAACCAGTCCATCCTAAAGGAAATCAGTCCTGAATATTCATTGGAAGGACTGATGCTGAAGCTGATACTCCAATAGTTTGGCCACTTGATGCGAAGAACCGACTCACTGGAAAAGACCTTGATGCTGGGAAAGATTGAAGGTGGGAGGAGAAGGGGATGACAGAGGACGAGATGGTTGGATGGCATCACTGACTCGATGGACATGAGTTTGAGTAGGCTCCGGGGATTGGTGATGGACAGGGAGGCCTGGGGTGCTGCAGTCCATGGGGTCGCAAAGAGTCGGACACAACTGAGTGACTGAACTGAACTGAATGACACGGCCTTTAAAGATCTCTGCTAACTCACAGATAGCCTCCAGAATCATAGTGTTAGAGCATCAGAAACAACACAAATATCATATAATAATAACAGATTTAATACTGTGTTAACTAAGAGAAGAGTAATACTAAATTTCTTAAAATTGATGGTAACATTCTAGTGTATAACCTTTACCTTGTGTAAGAAGTCCTCTAAATTGCTCAACTGCTTTGTGAACATCTACTTGGAAAAATTCCCAGAGTTGAGTCTTTGGAAAAATATCCTCCCAAATTACTTTTCGAATGCACTGAAAAATATTAATAGTTAGAACACATATTTAAAATCATCTTACTAAGTATTATTTAAGCACCTTAAAAGACAGGTTCTAAATGATCTTCAAAAAGACATTTAATTTATATTTTAGAAATTGTGTACTAAAAGTGTGGTATTCCTCCATACATACTGACATTCATTTGATGGTCATTTTCGATCAAAGCAGGTACTCCTCTGTCTTTGTATTTCCCTTCTGCAACATCACAGGATAAGTGCCAAAGTGCTCTGTCTAAGACCCAGGCAGGTTTTAAGTGTGGGGAATTCACAAGGTTATATGCACTTTCTGGATGTTCCTGGAGCCATCTACTATTAGCAGCTTAAAGAAAAAGGAAACATAAAGGATTATCATGTAATTAGACTGAGGTTAAGATTAAAGCTGAAATACAATATCAACCTCTATCACTCATTTTCTTATATGTTAGACATCAATATTTTATAATGATACTGTAGTGGTATGAAAACAACTTTTTGGTTGTGGTATCCTACCATCTATTTTACCATACATTTTTCTTTTCTGTTGTAGGAGTCTTTAACTGACAGTAAATAGGATCAACACTGATTCATTATATCATCATATAACATATTTACTATTATGGTGGGAGTTAAGAAGGGTCTTGTCTTCTGCCTGTCTTGATGGTCCTTAGGAGAACAATATTTTGGAATGCTCCTTCTAAACCCAAAGGACCTCGTTCCCTTTATGGCAGAAAGTTACCTGCATCGTCAACTCTGGTTTAGGCTTCTCAGTGTCTGGCTGTTCAGTTGTAGGGCAGTAAAAGAGCCCCTGAAATGTACTATCTCTTGAAGCTCCTCCTTCTTACTTCTGGTCTCCTAAGTGAGAGACCTTTCTTTGGCCCCATCTAGCTCTAGATTCTGCCTCTTAAGCATCTTTTGGATGTAAAATGTCATTTATATTTTTCCCCCTACATATCATGTCTTATTTTGTTGTCTGAGAGGGGAGGGAGGTGAGATTCTTTCTTCTGGATCTTTAAATATGCTTGTATCTCCCCAAAGCTACAAATACAAACACTCATCTTATCTAAATACAGTTATTTTCCTAAGTTCTGCAGCGTCTATTAGTATCAAGACCAAACAACCTGCATCTACTGCTTCTACTTTCTCCCCACACTCTCATTCTTCTTCCCACCGCAGTCTGCTCCTGTATTCACTCAGCCATTCACTCAGTCTGTGTGTTGTGGAAGCTCTACCCGAGTTGCTCTACTCCAGGCAGATGTGGCTAATATGGCAATGCCCTCTCCTCCCAACTCCTTGTCTAGGGTGAGTTTCATTCTGGGAGGCAAAGGCTGCCTGTTTCTCACTCCCTCTAGCTCTAAGCTGTAAAAGCTCTATTCTAGGTTGCAGGCAGAGAAAACCTTGACTCTTTTCCTTCACCAAATTCCAACGTGTAGGGTAACTGTCCTACTCGAGCTGTGGGGGGCCCAGAATACTGGGGCTCTACTTGCCCCGCAGACTTGGAGCTTGCTCATAGGGAGGAGGTTCCACATGGGAGGGACAACCAAGAAGATCAGAGACTGACGCCTCCTGCCTAAACACAGTCAGAATGGCTGCCCCAGGAAAAGTGGGCAGTGGCACAGGTGTTCTGCTCAAGAGGCATGACAGGCTATAAGGTTGAAGAGCTTTGCCTGAAAGGACTGAATTTATTAGGCAGGGTGAGTGGAGAACTCTGTGCCTAATGCTGTTGAAAATAACAGAGACCTTGATGAGGCGCAGTTAAGAGAATGCTAATAGCTCCATGATACAAGAAAAACATTAGAATGATCAGAAATTTCATAGAGAGAACCAGGGAAAGAGATTGCTGAGAAGAACCCTACTGGGACCACTGGCAACTATGGGGTTTGGGAAGGCTGGACGCGTGTGCTAGGCTGCACCCACTCAGGGGTATCCTAGAAGGACATTAGACTTGAAAGCCTAATGTCAAACCACAATGTGTCTCAAACCACATACACACCCATCAACACAGGACAGAAAGTCACTGGCGAAGGGACTTAAATACAACCTCTAACCAAAGACTGAGTGAACAATGAAGCACACCCTGACCCGGGGTGAGTTCTAGGAAGCCGGCATTAAAAACAAGTCACTTCACCTCTGGCAGTCTGGAAGACCTTGTGCATGCACAGGGCTAAGCCATCTTAGCGGTGGTCAGAGAGGGACTTCCAAGCTAACAGTTCAGGTTTATCTTTTTCCATCCTTTTATGGTCAAACTATTTGTATCTTTGAATTTAAAGTATGTGGCATGTAGACAGCATATATTTGAATTTTTTTTGACTCTGACAATACCTTCCTTCAAGATATTACTTTCAAGATTCCCTAAGTCTTTGTCTTTCAAAATGTTTACTATGATGTGTCTGAGCGTGGTTCTCTTTTGTTTATGGTTCTTGGAGATCCCTGAGCCTTAGAATGTGTAAACTGATGCTGAAGATTAAGAGGTTTTCAGTCATTAGTTCTTCAAGTATTTTTTCCATTCTTTCCTCTCCTTCTGGTATTTCCATGTCCCACATTCCACTGAAGCTCTGTTCATTTTTATCTTTTTTTCTTTCTGTTCTTTATATTGCATAATCACTATTCACTAATCCATTCTCCTATCAACTCAAGTATACTGCTGAACAGCTGTAACTGAATTTTTCAGTTTGGTTATTTACTTTTCAATTTCAGAGTTCTCATTTGGCTCTTTAAAAATTTCTTTATTTATGATATTCTCTCTTTATGGGATATCATTATAAAATCCTCCTTTATAGCTTTAAGTTGGTTTCCTTTAGTTCTCTAAATACATTTATAATACTTGCTTTAAAGTCTGTTTCAAGTAGGACATCTAGGACTTCTCAAAGGTGATTTCTATTGCCTGCTTTTTTCTTGTGTAAGGGTTGCACTTTGCTGTTTCTTTACATGTCTCAATTATTTGCTGGGTATTGGTAATTAGATAATATGATTGCAGAAAATTTGGATACTGATCCCATCTCCTCCAGGTCTTTTTGGTTGCTTGTCTGGAATATTTTAGGGAAGTCTATTCCCCCACAGTGTGTAGCCTCTGAGGTAGTCTATTAAGCCGTCAAGTCTATTAAGCTGTCTATTAACACGCCCAGGCTGTATATTGTCACCCTGCTTATTTAACTTATATGCAGAGTACATCATGAGAAACGCTGGGTCGGATGAAGCAAAAGCTGGAATCAAGATTGCTGGGAGAAATATCAATAACCTCAGATATGCAGATGACACCACTCTTATGGCAGAAAGTGAAGAAGAAGAAAAGGGCCTCTTGATGAAAGTGAAAGAGGAGAGTGAAAAAGTTGGCTTAAAACTCAACATTCAGGTAACTAAGATCATGGCATCTGGTCCCATCACTTCATGGCAAATAGATGAGGAAACAGTGGAAACAGTGTCAGACTTTATTTTTTTGGGCTCCAAAATCACTGCAGATGGTGACTGCAGCCATGACATTAAAAGACACTTGCTCTTTGGAAGAAAAGTTATGACCAACCTAAACAGCATATTAAAAAGCAGAGATATTACTTTGCCAACAAAGGTCCATCTAGTCAAAGCTCTGGTTTTTCCAGTGGTCATGTATGGATGTGAGAGTTGGACTATAAAGAAAGTTGAGTGCTGAAGAATTGAAGCTTTTGAACTGTGGTGTTAGAGAAGACTCTTGAGAGTCCCTTGAACTGCAAAGAGATCCAACTAGTCCATCCTAAAGGAAATAAGTCCTGAATATTCATTGGAAGGACTGATGCTGAAGCTGAAACTCCAATACGTTGCCCATCTGATGTGAAAAACTGACTCTTTTGAAAAGACCCTGATGGTGGGAAATACTGAAGGCAGGAGGAGAAGGGGATGACTGAGGATGAGGTGGTCGGATGGCATCACCGACTCAATGGACATGAGTTTGAGTAAACTCCGGGAGTTGGCAATGGACAGGGAGGCCTGGAGTGCTACAGTCCACGGGGTCACAAAGAGTCAGACACAACTGAGTGACTGAACTGAACTGAACTGAATTAAGCTGTATGCTTCTATTGGTATCAGCTATTACACTCAGCTATTACTCTCCTGAGCTGTTACTGAGGCTGACTGTGCTATGATTTTTTTATAATATTCCAGAGCATAAACTGCACCACAATATGACCCAGTTAAATCTGGGTCCTTTGGCAGGGGTAGTCTTTGAAGCTTGTCTCTGAAGTCTGTTCTGACCGTAGGAAGCTCTGCTTTACTGTCTCTTTCCTTGGTTTTCTCTGTTGGACTACTAGCTGGCCTATGGCATAGGCTGTTACTCTCATGAAGATACCAGTATCCTCCTGATTGTTTACCACTGTTTTCAACAGTGCTCACGGGCATGAGCTTCCCCTGCTATGTGCCAAATAAAGTTATTCCATTCTGGCTCTGTTTCTACTGCACATCTCTTTCCCTGGGCAGAACACGTGTGTCACTGTTTCACCATTGGTAGCAGAGACAGTAGCCTCTGGTTTTCTTGGCTTAGCTCTCCACGTGTGGAACCCCAACCCCACAAGCAGGCTGGGCAAGGGCTCAGTATTCTTGACCTGCTATGCATGGGGTAGAACTTTCTCTCCATAAATGGGGGCTGGGTGGAGGAAGGGAGTCCCAGATTGTTCATCCGCTCTTGCCTAGAATAGTTTCTGTAATATAGTGCTGAAAGTGGAAAATGAGAAATGCTGGGCACCTGCCCTTTTCAAGCACAGGGAGAAAGGGAGCCTGGGGTCCTTGGCAGCATCTGCTAGGAACAGACATATCATCACTCCGATCTGAGGCAGCGGACAGACGGAGTTGTGGTTCAAATGTCATAGGCTGACTACTCTTTTTGAGATTTAATAGATTTTCTTGAATAAATGTCTCTCTATATGCTGAATACCCTTAGGGCAATGTTCAGAGACTAGTTTTTTAAAAATAATTTGCACCAGTTATAGCTGTTTTGCAGGGTAGAGGGTCTGTGAAGCACTCATACTGCCATCCTGGAAATCGACTTCCCCTGGAAAGTAACTTTTTAATGAAAACCTGTTTTGTGGAAAAGACATTATGATATGCAACACTTTCCAAGTAAGGTGGAAGTAATGTTCACTTCTTTTATATTACACCGAATCTCTCAAATGCTTTAGAAATAGTCTCTGACACAGTCTGTGACTGTACCCCAAATTTTATACTCCCTTTGTCCTTAGTAACAGAATTCTCAAGGTTCAGTGATAGACACAGCTGACAAGCAAAAGACTATATACTGCAAACTCCTTTATAGTTAGGTGTGACAAGAGACAAAATCCCATCTGATGCAATGTGAGCGGAAGTGATATATACACAAGATCAGGCCCTTAAAAGACATTACTTCCCTTTCTTCGTTTCTACTGGGCAGAAGGTGGTACCAGGAACTGGAGTGGCTATGTTTGATGAAAAGACGGAAGCAAAAGTTCTGGACAGCACGGCATCATGAGAGAAAGAACTCAGTTCCCTATCACGGGTGGGCTACCACACGAATCTTAGAATGCCTACTTAATTTTTTAGAGAAATAAGTATAATTTCGGTCTTAACGTCACTATATTTTTCTGTCTCTCTGTTACAGATGCCTAAGTCATATCATAATTTGTACAATTCCATTGTGTGGTTTGATAAATTTGATGTGAATAATAGTAAAAGATGTCAAAGTGGTTATCAATAATGTCAAATTTTCAAGTGAAGACTATCGATTTCTTGGATATTAGGAAGTCTTCCCTGTGAACCCTGATGCCTAGTTTTCAGGTGCAGGCAGAAACAACACACTTTAGAATACACCTACTTCGCCTAACTTTGAATTTTATTATTATACTTAGAGATTATTATTTATATTGATGAACTGAATCTTTGAGTTTTTAAATATCTTCATAGTTGCTACGGTTATTTGGGAAATGATCTTATGACACGGCAGAGATTTTTGTTGTTGTTGTTAAATGTTTTGAACCACCTGGAATCCCTGTTGTTTACATATGTAAATCAGTGGTTTTCTGACTTCTCTATACCACAGCAAATAGAAGAGAGTATTTGCAAGCCGCACTCTGATCAGGACTAGAGGCTCCTCCAGGCCCAGCTGAAATGACAGCTGATGTTCCTGAGGATCAGCATCTGGAAACTTAGAATGTATTTTAAGGAACTGGATATTGGAAAGAAATCTTGGGACCCAAAACAGGTTAACTTTAGTAATACCTGTTAACATGTAAAAGATATAATAAAGTTTTAAGAATTTACCATTAATTTTCTCTTCAAATAACATCATTCAGTTTTTTCCAAATACATGCTAGGGTACGAGAGCTATCGCTATACAGGATTCATTTGTTGTTCTGGAAAGTATTAATGCTGTAAGTTGAAATATGTCGCTTTTTTCCTATGATCATAATCCTGTTTTTATAATCATTACATGTAAAATACTTATGTTTTAATTATATCTTCAATTAATACTGCTTTCTTTGAAAAAAAAAAAAGTGGTACTATCTAAAGGCATTTTTTAAATTGAAGGACACCTAATCATTACTTGTGTTTTCAAAATTTGTTATATAAAAAAGCAAGGAATGAAATAATTAACATATAATATTCTCATTAAAAGTAATAAAAGTAGTTAATGAAGTTCATACCAGTATGATTGTAGACAACATCAGTTATACAAAGCATATTCCATTCCTTTTTCAATTTTTGCACCAGCTGTCCAACATCAGTCCAGGTGTACTTTTTATTAGGTCTTGAAAAGTCAGGATTTAATTCTAACTGATCAGCAAGGGAATAGCACGACCTGGAGAGTCCAAGAGTCTGCAGTGGGGTAAAATGAATCATGTTGTAGCCTGCAACACAAGAAGATAAACAAAGGCCACTATGAGAAAAGACATACCTAAAACGAAGTATATACATTGTAAGGTTAAACTTCCATGCCTGCATGTGTGCTCAGGAGCTTCAGTCGTGTCCGACTCTTTGTGACCACATGGACTGTAGCCCACCAGGCTCCTCTGTCCATGGGATTCTCCAGGCAAGAATACTAGAGTGGGTTGCTATGTCCTCCTCTAGGAGATCTTCCCAATCCAGGGATTGAACCTGTGTCTCCTGCATTGCAGGCAGATTCTTTACCCACTGAGCCACCTGGGAAGCCCTTAAATTTCCATAAGTAATTCTAAATGGCAAGGCAACCATGCCACAAGAGAAGGGGTTAAAGACTTGAGTTCAAATCCTAGCTGTACCAGAAGTGATTTAAGCAAGTCTACTTAAATCTTTCAGGATTATCAGTTTCCTCACATACAAGATAAGGACAATGAGATAATGTATTTGAAAAAAAATCAAAGAGAGTGCCCAGTTACTATTAGGGATTCAATTTATATTTCTGGAATGGATATATTTATATGTAGAAAATATATCCTATGCAAGTACATCAGTACATCTTTCTCCTAGTTTTAATGTTCCATAGTACTTGTATTCTTTTAGTTAAGCCAGGGAACCTCTCATTTCTTTTTTCACTCTACACTCAAATTGAAAGTAGAAAATTAACACTATGCTTTACTTAGTAAAATACAATTTAAGTGATATTTTACTTTGGTATGTATGGCAGCACATGACTTTCACGTTAAATGCTTGTTAAATTAAAATTATATATAATGATAATACATTTTCCAATATTTTAGTAGCTTACTAATTTTACATGTCAAAGTAAAGTCTTAAGAGACAATAATAACCTCATTTTATCATAGAGTTCCTTAATTATTAACTTGAACCATATAATTTGCATTTTTTGTAGGTTCAGTTCAGTCAGTCAGTTCAGTCGCTCAGTCGTGTCTGACTCTTTGCAACCCCATGAATTGCAGCATGCCAGGCCTCCCTGTCCAGCACCAACTCCTGGAGTTCACTCAGACTCACAGCCATAGAGTCAGTGATGCCATCCAGCCATCTCATCCTCTGTCATCCCCTTCTCCTCCTGCCCCCAATCCCTCCCAGCATCAGAATCTTTTCCAATGAGTCAACTCTTCGCATGAGGTGGCCAAAGTACTGGAGTTTCAGCTTTAGCATCTTTCCTTCCAAAGAAATCCCAGGACTGATCTCCTTCA
>NW_011495072.1:20797671-20798000 GCF_000754665.1 Bison bison bison
ATGTTTCTGCTTTTGAATATGCTATCTAGGTTGGTCATAACTTTTCTTCCAAGGAGTAAGCGTCTTTTAATTTCATGGCTGCAGTCACCATCTGCAGTGATTTTGGAGCCCAAAAAAATAAAGTCTGACACTGTTTCCACTGTTTCCCCATCTATTTCCCATGAAATGATGGGACCAGATGCCACGATCTTCGTTTTCTGAATGTTGAGCTTTAAGCCAACTTTTTCACTCTCTACTTTCACTTTCATCAAGAGGCTTTTTAGTTCCTCTTGACTTTCTGCCATAAGGGTGGTGTCATCTGCATATTTGAATAGTGAAATATCAAGTTC
>NW_011495072.1:20798463-20818413 GCF_000754665.1 Bison bison bison
CCGACTCAATGGACATGAGTTTGGGTAGAGTCCGGGAGCTGGTGATGGACAGGCAGGCCTGGCGTGCTGTGGTTCATGGGGTTGCAAAGAGTCGGACATGACTGAGTGGCTGAACTGAACTGAACTGAACATAGAGTTCTACCTATTTATATTACTAGATATATTAAGATGTGAAATTAAAAGGATAAAGCCTTTATAATGTGTATCACAGATGATAATTACATTTATTTTAAAGAAGAGAAGAAAAAAGCTGACATTACCTGATTCTTTTGCAACCATAAGTCTGCTTTCCCATTCATCAAAAGGTCCCATACACTTGGCTAAAAATGTCTGGAGCGTAACACAGTCCAAGGGTAACACGTGATTATCAGCACCAACACGTAAAATAGGGTCCACGACTATGTAACCTCCACCACTTTTCTCATTTCTGAGGAAAAAAAACAAACAAAATCTTTTTAATTAGTGACAGGAAAAAAAGTCTCATCTAATCGTGTGACTGGAAAGTAAATTACCCCATTTTAAAACATATTTTGAAGCCCATAAAATCTTTTTAAAAAGTTGCAGTGAAACTAGCACAGCCACTATGGGGAACAGTGCAGAGATTCCTTAAAAAACTGGAAATAGAACTGCCTGTGACCCAGCAATCCCACTGCTGGGCATACACACCGAGGAAACCAGAATTGAAAGAGACACGTGTACCCCAATGTTCATCGCAGCACTGTTTACAATAGCCAGGATATGGAAGCAGCCTAGATGTCCATCAGCAGATGAATGGATAAGAAAGCAGTGGTACATATACACAATGGAGTATTACTCAGCTATTAAAAAGAATGCATTTGAATCAGTTCTAATGAGGTGGATGAAACTGGAGCCTATTATACAGAGTGAAGTAAGCCAGAAAGAAAAACACCAATACAGTATATTAACGTATATATATGGAATTTAGAAATATGATAACGATGACCCTATATGCGAGACAGCGAAAGAGACACAGATGTAAAGGACAGACTTTTGGACTCTGTGAGAGAAGGCGAGGGTGGAATGATTTGAGAGAATAGCATCGAAACATGTATATTATCATATGTGAAATAGATCACCAGTCCAGGTTCGATGCATGAGACAGGGTGCTCAGGGCTGGTGCACTGGGATGACCCTGAGGGATGGGATGGGGAGGGAGTTGAGAGGGGGGTTCAGGATGGGGGACACATGTATACGCATGGCCGATTCATGTCAATGTATGGCAAAAACCAGTACAATACTGTAAAGTAATTAGCCTCCAATTAAAATAAATTAATTAATTAAAAAAAAGTTGCAGTTCAAAAATAATTGAAGTTGAAATTCAATGGAAAAGCCACATTTTATCCTTTTCCAGTCTCTATATAAGGACATAAACAACGCATGCATATATATCTAACAATATTGCTTTAAGGAAAAATATTGTACTAAAATCTGTCAATAATAATAGAGCACATAACTAAATAAAATGCTATAACCAGGTTGAATGAAAATACTAGAATATTTATGCCATTACTTAAAATAATAATACTTTGAATACGCAATGAGGCTTACAATTTCTTCCTAGAAACTAAAGAATTATATTCTATTGCATCCCAAGAAACTCCTGTAAAAACTGCCATAGCTGATATGATAACTTGTTACAAGTTAGACAACATCAAGTTAGAGAATAAATTAACTTTTTTTCATATACAGAACACCAGACTTACCCTTGAAGGAAGTAATACTGAAATGATCCAGCTTGTTGAAGATTAAGTTTACAGTATTTATCAGAATCATCTTCTCTTTCTGTTGGATTTTCCCATTCCAGGGAACGGAATTTTTCTCGATTAAATGCTTCTCCAGGAAGTGGGTAATTTGTATACACAGTAACTGCCTTTCCCTGTAAAGTTGGGCCCAATCGGAACTGCAGTTCAAACCCTAAACAAAAAGCACATTTCAATAAACTCATTGCAGGGCTTAAATTACCACATTAAAAAGATGTTTTACTTCAAGTATTATGAAAATAATGATTTCTCAACTATGTTTAAAAGAACTCTAAATATTTAATGCTGTTTTTGGAAGTACTTTGCATTCTAATTTAGCTTAATTTTGCATTTTAACATACAGTATACACCATAGAACTGTCTGCTCTGTACTGCCCTTCTCTTCTTCTGGAAATTTATACTCCTAGTCGCATGGCTACTTTGGGATATGCAAGTTATTATACGATCTCATTCCCCACCATTTCCACGAGCCCCTCACGCTCTTTCAAACCCCCACCTCCACTTCCTGAACTGACTGCTCAGAAGTGGACATCTAATCAGAGACTCACTGGTATTTTTCAAGCTGAAACAGAGAAAGTGAGTTTCTCTGTGGTATCAGAGTCTGTGATAATATGTAAAAGCCAGGAGATCACAGGACAACTATCTTACCAGATAGAGCAGACCCATCTTCCCCGAGAGAAGTCAACCTCTAGAGAGCAGAATTCAGATTTCTAACAAGAGTCTTAAAGGCATTTGAGCCCCTGATACCAATTATTCTCAATGTCTGCTCAAATTCAGAGATGTGATAATAGAGAGTTAACAAGTGGCTGTGTGGAGCTGAGTGGTGTGGGGTGGTGAGGAATTCTGATTTGCAGTGTTTGTTGACTTCTAGAGGAAACAATCTCACCATGGTCAGTATCAAGCTACCAACATGACATCACAGAACATGGACCTGGGAAGAGATACTCACCATTAGCTCTTGACAGCCAACACAAGCAACTCCAGCATACTACAGCCTCTATCCCTGCTCTTCATGGTTTAGTTACTTAAGCCTTTCTTGGAATTCTGAAAGCCAAAATATTCTCACTTTTGCCTTAGTTTGACTATCTCTATTAAAATATATCTGAGATGTCTGTACTGTATTACAAGTCTTTTGCCATAAGAAGAGAAATACTAACACATTATAGTCATAACTAGTGTAAAAGAAAAATGTTTATTGGCTCAAGGCAAACTTTGCTTATAATTACTGGAATGTGAACATTCTGACTATAGTACAGTCTATTAGAACATCAGGCACATAAATTTTAAACATGTGTGTAATATTTAAAAATTGAGGGCAGGAGGAGAAGCGGGTGGTAGAAGATGAAATGGCTGGATGGCATCACTGACTCAATGGACATGATTTTGAGCAAACTCTGGGAGATATTGAAGGACATGGAAGCCTGGTGTGCTGCAGTCCATGGGGCCACAAAGAGTTGGACATGACTATGCGACTGAAAAACAACAATTAATTAATAATGGGTAATAATAACTGATGAAGGTAGGAAAATTTAGTTTTCTGGTTACAATCTTCAAGTTTAAGAAACTATACCTAAGGGACAAAAATCAGAGCAGAGTCGGGAGGAAAGGAGTGATGGTAAGGAGCTGGTAGCAACCTTAAATAGGATGATTATTGAGAAGTTGAAGGGCTTGGGAGAAGTGAGCAGGTTAGCCTCATGTTTAATCATGACCATGGCGGGAAAGTGCTGACCAAGCAAAGGAAACAGAAAACACAAAGGACCCAGGCTCGAGCACGCCTGGTGGTTCCAGAAACAGCAAGAAGCTCTATATGGTTAGACTGAAGCAAGCTGGGGGAGGAATAGTATGGTAAGACGAAAGAATGGTAACAAGGGAGTTAGATCATGCAGAGACTTGAAGGCCATGGTAAGTATTTTGGCTTCTTCTCTGACTCAAATGAGTCAGTGAACAGCTTAGAGCAGAGTGACAGGACCTAACTTGTGTATTAAAAATACCATTCTGAAGATATCTGCTTCTGGCCATAATGGAGTAATTGGTACTAGACTTGCCCTCTGCTGATAAACTAAATATGAAACAGCTGTTCTCAAAAATAGGTAGAGAAGAACTGTGATGCTCGAGATTTTCTATAAACTTTTTAGCTTTCAGACTAGAGGACCTTTCTGAGCTGTGACACAGGGAGTAGAAACAGTAATCTCACTGAGCTGAGGAGACAGAGATTAGTGCTTTGGAAGGGGGAAGAGAATACAATTTTCAGGGCAGAGTATGACAAGAAGGGAGTTAAACAAAGAAAGAGCTCCAGAAATTTACCTAGAGTCATGTTGAATCTGCCTGAAAACTAAACTGTACACAAATGGGGTTTGACTGCATGAGGTGAGGTTGGGAAAAGAACGAGTGGAAGTTGTAAACTGAACAATTCCTAGTGCTCACCCAGGTCTGGGATACATTACAATTTTTAAGCAGCCAGAATTAAGGAAACCTTGTTGAACAGCTATTTTATTCAAGTCATGTCTTAAGTAACAGGGTTAAAGTGGTCCTAGAGTACAAACTAATATAAACCTATCCTATTAAAGCTTAAAAACAAGCCTCAAAAGGATTAAGTTGATCCACAGATAATGTAAATGACTTCTAAAATAAAACTCATCACTCCTTTAAAGCAAGAAAATACTTCAGAGATAAAAACAGAACACTTACAATGTCCAGCATCCAATAAAAACCTGCTAAACAGAAACAGGAGGTAAGAGAGTTGATCTCACAGATATCTGGAATAGGGCATTCCACATAGAGGAAACAGAGATCTAAATGGCTTGCAACTTCTGCTTCTGGCAAAGACGGAATAACAGGGATTGGATTTACCATCTTCCCTAAAACTTAAAGAAACCAACAGTTTAAAAAAAAATCAGACAAAATATATGAACTGATAATTTTTCAAGTCCCTGACATCATGCAACAAAAGTTAGTGACCCCTGAGAGATGGAAAGTAAACAAGATAAGCCTTATAACTGCCCTATCTTGAAAGAGTTTACTTGAAAGAGTTTACCCCAACCCTTGAAAGGTTGGGGCACAGGGAGAAGGAACCCAGGCAGACCTTACTGACTTCCTATGTTGAAGAGATGGAACTAAGAACTTATGGAAATCAAGGTAGCTAGAGTTTTCAGATGAGAGTAGTGGGTGAGGAGGAGAAAGCTGCACAGAGAGAGAATTCCAGAGATCTGGAAAAGGTATTCCTTTAGTATTCAGAACAGTACTAACCAGTGCATGTCTGGGAGGAAAAATACCTGAGACCAGGAACAGAATGTGTTCTCACCAGCTAGACTGAGAAAATTCACGAGGCACTGGGTAGAAAGTTCAGAAGGATCTTGCTTCAGGAGTGGGGAATAATGAGCCCGAGATAGGGCACAGGTCTAGACTGGCTTAACAAAGCATAGAAGTAAAACTCAAAAAGACAGTAATATTTCCAAGTAACTTAACTTCACTCCAGAACAATGACCAAGAATATTTATATGAATCCCAAAATACCTATCATCACTCAACAAGGTAAAATTAATAATGTCTGGCATCCAAACAAAGATTATGAGACATACAAAGAAGGAGGAAAACACAATCCATGAATGACACAGATGTTGAACTAGTAGACAAGCAAGGACTCCAGTTATCAAAACTGTATTCCATATATTCAAAAAGTTGGGTCCATACATGGAAAATATTAAGAAAAAATAAAAAAGATCCAAATTAAGCTTTTAGAGATTAAAACTACAACACCTGAGAATGAAAAATACAGGCAACAAAATTAAGACATGGTGAGACATGGCAGACAAAAAAGATTAGTGAATTTTAAGACACAGGAATAGAAACTATGTCATTGGTGGGACTGATGTTGAAGCTGAAACTCCAATACTTTGGCCACCTGATGCGAAGAGCTGACTCATTTGAGAAGACCCTGATGCTGGGAAAGATTGAGGACAGGAGGAGAAGGAGACGACAGAGGATGAGATGGTTGGATGGCATCACCGACTCAATGGACATGGGTTTGGGTGAACTCCGGGAGTTGGTGATGGACAGGGAGGCCTGGTGTGCTGTTGTTCATGGGGTCGCAAAGAGTCAGACATGACTGAGTGACTGAACTGAACTGAAAAAGAAACAAAGAGAGAAAAAAGAATCTAAAAAATTGAAAAAGCATCAGACAATTCAAGTGATTTAACATAAATGTAATTAGAGTACTCACAGGAGAGAAGAAAAGAGACAAATTATTTGAAGAAATAACAGGTAAAAATTCCCCAATTTGATGAAAAAAACAAACTTACAGATCTAAGAATTTAATATTCTTAATCCAAGAAATATGAAGAAAATTACACCAAAGAGCATCAGTATCAAATTGCTCAAAACTAGGGACAATGAGAATATTTTATAAGCAGCCAGAGAAAAAAAAGACAGAGTATGTACAGAGGAACAAGGAAAAGAATGACAGCAGATTTCTCATGGGCAACAGTGCAAGAAAGAAGACAGTGGAGCAACATCTTTAAAAGTTTTGAAAAATTATAACAGTTGGCCTAGAATTGAAAATATATTTCACAAACAACAGTGATAAGAGTCAGGTTTTTCACTGTCAGAGAAAGGTGTTATAAATAAGCAAGGGAGACAGATACAATGAACCCTGCTATGGTGATATGATATGCCATGGTGATATGATTTGATATGGTGATATGATATGATATGCCAGGCTGGATGAAGCACAACCCAGTAGAAATATCAATAATCTCAGGTATGCAGATGACACCACACTTATGGCAGAAAGCAAAGAAGAATTAAAGAAAGAGCCTCTTGATGAACATGAAAGAGGAGAGTGAAAAAGTTGGCTTAAAACTCAACATTCAGAAAACTAAGATCATGGCATCTGATCCCATCACTTCAAAGCAAACAG
Source organism: Bison bison bison (assembly GCF_000754665.1). Taxonomy (NCBI): domain Eukaryota; kingdom Metazoa; phylum Chordata; class Mammalia; order Artiodactyla; family Bovidae; genus Bison; species Bison bison. Next base: position 20,805,160 of record NW_011495072.1, read on the forward strand.
ATGGGGAAACAGTGGAAACAGTGACAGACTTTATTTTGCGGGGGCTCCAAGATCACTGCAGATGGTGATTGCAGCCATGAAATTAAAAGATACTTGCTCCTTGGAAGAAAAGTTATGACCAACCTAGACAGCATGTTAAAAAGCAGAGACATTCCTTTGCCAACAAAAGTCCATCTAGTCAAAGCTCTGGTTTTTCCAGTAGTCATGTATGGATGTGAGAGTTGGACTATAATGAAAACTGAGAGCCAAAGAATTGATGATTTTGAGTTATGGTGTTGGAAAAGACTCTTGAGAGTCCCTTGAACCGCAAGGAGATCCAACCAATCCATTCTATAGGAAATCAGTCCTGAACATTCATTGGAAAGACTGATGCTAAAGCTGAAACTCCAATACTTTGGCCCCCTGATGTGAAGAACTGACTCACTAGAAAAGATCCTAATGCTGGGAAAGATTGAAGGCGGGAGGAAAGGGGGACGGCAGAGGATGAGACGGTTGGATGGTATCACCAACTCAATGGACATGAGTCTGAGGAAGCTCTGGGAGTTGGTGATGGACAGGGAAGCCTGGCGTGCTGCAGTCCATGGGGTCGCAGAGTCAGACACGAATGAGCGACTGAACTGAACTGAACTGCCAGTGATATGAATCAGAAATATGAGTTAAGAACTGGTATTTATTTATATATATGAAGAATGTCAGTTTGGTTCAAGGCAAATCCCGAAGTAGAGAACATGTAGATATATTTTAGTCAGTCTAAAATCATTCTTTGGAAGAAATAAGTCTCTCACAGTGCTGTTTGACAGGTGGTAAATTCTACACCACAATATTAAACACTGGGTAAGCTGGGAAAGATTGAGAGCAGGAGGAGAAGGGGACGACAGAGGATGAGATAGTTGGATGGCATCACTGACTCAATGCACATGGGTTTGGGTGGACTCCAGGAGTTGGTGATGGACAGGGAGGCCTGGCGTGCTGCAGTTCATGGGGTTGCAAAGAGTCAGACACGACTGAGCGACTGAACTGAAGACATTCTTTGTGAAGAAAAGAAACCAGTGGAAGATGTAAGAGAAAGCTGGACTCTTCCAGTTTATTCTAATCCAATTAAATACTTCTATATTTGCAGAGAGAAATATGAATGTTCTGTTTTAAATCCTGCAATATGAATAATAAGAAGGAAAAGATGTTCTAGGAATTCCTAGAAAAAATTATAATTTATAATTAAATGATAAGTACTGCTAACTATATTCCTGAATTGGACCAAAATACAGATATAAATTTACTCATAGTAAATGGATTTGGCAAGCAAGAAACAAATTATTCAAAAGGAGTTATCAAGTAACTTGGCTAAAATTAAGGGACTCACTTTTACTTCTCATACTACACAGTGAAACTAATAATTTTTTCCAAGTAGGTACATGCACAAATTTTTCTATAAAGCAATTTGGCACAAATCTAAGAATATTAATAAAGTTTTATATTATTGGCTAATAATTTCATAAAGACATTTATGTTCTAGGAAATTAATCAGTGATATAAACATAGATCATACATAAAGATATTCAGCACAGTTTCATTTATTTTAATTAAACTCACAACAAATTAAATATATAATGATTAAATAAATCATGGTACAAATGGTATTCTGTGAGCAGGAATATTATAAAGCCACTATAAATCATATTATCAAGGGATATTTAATAATATGTTACTTTCAATATTTTGTTACATTTTATGTGTCTATAGAGATCTTCTGAAATTCTTTCTGGGAAAAAGTATGATGACATATGGCAGTAAGCAGGGAGAGGGAATTTACATATCATGATACTACAAGCAGGTATTAAAAGTGTCTAGACAGTATAAAGCGACTGAACTGAACTGAACTGAAGACAGTATAAACCCAATTTTGTTTTGAAACAAAAAGCATATAAAAAAGACTTTTATACCTTTTTATAATTTTGTAATTGGGAAATATCATTTTTCTATTAGAACTATTATTATGAAGAGACAGACTGAGAAGTAAATTGCCCAAAGGATTAAAATATAAAGTTTTAATACTTAAGTGATTTTGAGAACTAAATTTCCAAGAATGATTAAGTTTATTAAAGAAGTAATGGTGTCATTCTGAAGTACAAATATCAGAGATCAGCTGTCTGGGCACAGTTAAACAACCTGTCCCCTGTTCGGCTTATACAAATATTGTTTTTATAATTACACAAGGATTCAGAGAATTTGTGGTACAAAGGCTAAAACTCATCCAAAACCACTAAAACAGTATTTGGATCAGTGGTCTACCTTCAGAAGAAAATGACAAGTATTCTCCAATAATGAATATTTACTTATATAATATACATTAAGATAATGTAATAGATTATATAATTTATAAAAAACAAAATAAGGACAAGATGTAAATAAAATAACAATATTTTGAATAATTAATTTTATTTATTAATGGAACAAATCTTTTAACTCTCCTAAAAATTAGTAATGTCTCTCATAAAAGGATTGTGATTAAATACATTTCATTAATTTAAAAAGTCTTGGTTTAATATTTTGTGATAAAGTAATTTAAAGTCTTGTTTATTTAGTTTATTTAGTGGTCTCAGATCGGAAAAAAAAAAAATGTAACACAAAGATACCCAAATCCTAATGGATAAAGTTCTTGGTAGCTATGTTTACTAATCCATGATCTTAATTTTTCAAATCCACTCATTAATTACACAAGTATTTTTGTTGAAACGTGCTTGTAAATATATATATATATATATTTCCCTGACATATATCAATTGTTTTTACAAGCTAAAGAGATGTTCCATTTTATATATTAAAGAGGTGATCTGAAAACCAACTAAAATTCTTTATTGGGTAGATTTCAAACAGATCAGAAAACTTTGTTATCAGTTTTTAAAGTAAGTAGATATTCATTTATAAGCGTGAAATCATATGATGGAATTGTTACTAAAAATACATATTTAAAATGCTCTCCCTGTAGCAAGGGTTGGTAAACTATATCCCCTGTCTTTAAATAAAGTTTTATTAGAACACACCATTCATTTATGTATTATCTATGGCTGCTTTCACAGTACAATGGTTGAGCTGAGTTGCTGCAATTGAAATCATGTGGCCTGCAAAGCTGAAAATATTTGCCACTTGAACCTTTATAGGAAAGAAATGTGCTTATCTCTACAGCATCAATTTCCAGCAAAAGCAGTTTACTTTCTCATTCATGTTTACCTTAGAGTTAGACTGTGTTTAATTTTTCTGAGAATATTTTCTAAGTACACTATAGAAAGTTACATGTCATTTCTGAAAAGGACAAAAACAGCAAATTTCAAACACTCTCTAACTCATCTTTAAGTTTGACAACCTCTTGAGGTAAGACAGAAATTTACGGTTACACTGCTTCTCATTACAAAGCGTGGTAAAGATTCTACTATTTAATATAACTGGCATATCTACCTAACATGGCTTAGATAAAAGTATAATTCATGGCAACATAATGTAAACAAACCAGTGACACTGTGACTGTCAACCTCTTGTAGACCTATAACCTCCACTTCTTCCTCAGAATATATCTTTTTTGTTTATAACTCAACTGACATATGAACCAAGAGCATCTATATCAATTCATATATTAGCAAAATTTAATTATTTTTATATTAAAAAACTTGTTTTGGTTGTGCCACACAGCTTATGGAATGTTAGTTCCCTGACCAGGGATCAAACCCTGACAGTGATAACACAGAGACCTAACCAGTGGACCACCAGGGAATTTCTCTTAACTCATTTTAACTAATCAAAATAGGTAGATACATAGAGAGACAAAAGGAAAGAGAGAAGAGAAAGAAAATTAAATCCTATTCTTTCTATATCCTGATAGGCAGTGCATACCTGAAAGGGTATATATAGCCACTCTGTAACCTCTAATCCATATTCTTGAAACTAAAATTTTTATATACAGTAAATGAAACATCAGAATACCTAGAGTATGTCAGTTCCCATAATTAATAGCTCAGTTTGCTAAAATTAGCTTAGCACAGCAGTACATGATGTGGCTATCTTATTCCTCACACACTAGGAATACTTTATTCAGACCAGCCATTTCCCTCTTGCAGACAAGGAAACTAGCAAGGTGAGAAATTACACTATTACTGTAAACTAAGATTTTCTACCTCATTCCCTCCACTCAATTTATAGAAACTTGACTCCTAATTATGGAACCTTTATAAATGTTTTCTTTCAAAACACATAAAAATTGAAATTTGACCAACCTACATAAAAAATGGAAGAATCCCAGGTTTGAGAAATAATGACTTTTACTCATTATTCTATCACTAAATGAGATAGGAAAGACAGGGAAAGGCTAATTACCTGGTCTTGTACTTGTTAAATTAGAAGAGTCTATGGAGATGTTAGCCTTGGAAAATGAGAAGGAATCGTTTCTTAGGGAAAAGTGAAAAGGAAAGAAAAATGAAGAAGGGCTTGGTGAAAGAACCAAAATTTGCCAGAGCTTTTCTTTACACCTAATCGGTCACCAAGTCCTATGAATTTTAAAATGTCTTATACTCTGTCCCCTCTTTTTTAAAACCCTAATGTAGTTAAACCAGACATGTTTGTAAAATAGTTTTCTTCATGATTTCTTGCCTCCAATGTCCCTTCTCTTCATCTTTCACAGTACAATTATTTTCTAAAATAATACAGTGAATCATTACCGCACAAAAGGTTCAACATGCTCACATTTATATCGTTTGGATGAATTTACTGGCTTTAATCAGAGTTACAGGGTCAACCATATTATTCAGAGCAAGAGGAGACATTTGGAAAGAAATTACAGGATTTAAAGAGAAGCTGTAGTTAAAGAAAAGAAATTTCAAAGAGCACAAAGTTTCTAGCCTTGTAAACTATGAAAATGGAGACATCACTAAAGTAAACAGGAAAGCTGAGAAGCAAAAACATGTGAGAATTGTGAGGAGATGGTTTCGGACATGTTAGATTTAAGCAAAACCAACTGGAGCTATCCTCAGGCTCTTCCATATCATGATACTGGGATGAAGGCAAGAATCCAGGGTAAGAATTGACAGATATGGTGATCTAGCCTTTGTATCTATTTGGGGCTTTAAAACAGTTTATTATTAATTTTAAGCCTCAAAACTCAGCAATGTAGAAAAGGGGAAATTAATATCTTCACATCACAAATAATGTTTAGAATTAATGTGACTTGCCCAAAGTCAAACGTGACTTTGCTAGCAGCAGAGTCAGGAAAATTCTAGCTCTCTACTCTTGCCATTATGATCACTTGCTTCTAAGAAGCAAGCAAAGTTTAAGGCCTTTCTTCCAAAAGGAGTCATCAGCATGGAGGCAACAGCTGAGGCCATGAGAACGTATACTTCTTTGAGGGCAGAACTGAAAAAAGAAAGGATTCCTTGAAGATACACATAATCAAAATGTGGAAGAAGAGAGCTCAGCAAAGACACCACCAAGTTGACAGGAGTACTCAAGAGGATGGGGGGAAAAAAAAAATCAAAACCAGAAAACTGCAGAGTCAGGAAAGCCAAAAATGGATTTAGTACTTAGGGATCTTAAGTTCAGCACTGGAGTTAGAAGAAGATGAAGATTTGCCATGGAGGAAACATATGTGATGGCCGAAATTTTTTTTAAAAATTAGCTCTTGAGAAATTCAGAGGAAAATTTTCTTCAAAATGTTTACTATTATCAACATCCATTTGGTAGGATGAGAGAGGGGATAGCATTTTACTTCTCATACATTAAACTTCTACTTCACAAGTTATATTAACATAAATGAGTGCGAAATGTTTTTTTTCAATGTTGTAAAATATAAGTCTAAGAAAATAATTCATCTATTTGATTAGTCTTATAGAAATATAATTTGATCTTTTAAATCACAGCTAGAATATATTTCAACACAACCTGATCAATTATTTCGCTTTTAATTCGGCAAAAAATTTTTCAAGTTTTACCTTCTCCACAGTTGGGAGGCTTTTGATAAACATAAATAATAGTTTACTTTTTGCTGTGATCTATTTTACTAATGCAAATGTCCAGTAAAGGAAAAGAGTGGGAGCTATAAAACAGCAAAACTACAGACATACCCAAAGTAAAGTTACTTATGAAACAATTTGCCAAGTTTTAATAGTAAATGCTAACAGAAATAATACTGTCAATCTTCTGATTATAAATGCAACGTCTGTCTTAAGTGGAAGTTAGCAAGCTAAGTAAAGTGAATTTTTTATCCTCATTCTAACATGACAAAACTTTTTCACTTTCATTAGTGATATTTTTTAAAATACAGAAATGTCTTCACACAAATCAGGTGTAGAAAAGCCCTTGGAAATTATATCTAAAAGTTAAAAAAAGTTAATGATAATGAATTAAAAATGTAAAAGACACAGAGCTAATCAAATGACTTGCTACTGACCTTGTTCAAGTCTGAAGAGGGTCCTTTCCAGCTTTTCCATTTCGTTCAGTAGTAAAATCCTAATCTGTTTACTGTGTCCCATTTTGGCTTCTAGAGGATTTGAAATCTTTCAGAAGAATTAACAGAACTCCGAAATCGAATGAGTTGCCCCTATGAGACGAAAATGGAATTAAGTTAAAGAAAATAACTATTATCTTAAATTCTCTAGGGCTGACAGCCACACACTTACATGTTCAAAACGTGTTTTTAACCCTATCAGAGAATGAATCTTATAAATAAGAACAGAAGAAGCAAATTGAAAAGTTGTTTCCTCCCTTCGAGCACAGGACCAAGGTAAAAATTACAATATAAAAAAATGAAGTATTTTCATAGAAAAGCAATACGTTTTGGAAAACCTTGAGGTTGGGTAGGGGGTAAAATTCCCAGCCTCAAGCCAAACGACTCTGAAGGCGTCATATGGCACTTCTGCTTACAAGAGATTAGCCTGCTCAAAGATAACAGGTGGGAGATCTCCCCATTCCCAAATTCGGGTCGGAAGCCACCAATGGGGAGAGGAGAACAGAACAGAGGGAAACAGTTGTTGCCCCTGGAATAGCTACCGTGAACATAGAATGTACAGACAGAGCTATAGATAGAAAGAACGCATTTCCCCGGGAGGCCGGCGGCATTCCTAGCACTTACACCGAGCAAGTTATACGTGCGGCTTCTGGGACACTGCAGGACCCGCGACTCCAATGTTAAGAGTCGGGGGAGGAGACTAGAAGGAAAGCTAGAGGGGGAAGGCAGGCTGCCCAGGCGCAGAAGGAAGCTGCAGACAAGGAGGGCCGGGCGCCGTGAAGGGCAAAGGGAGGGGCGGCGGCAGCCGGGGCAGGGCCGACGCCGCCGTGTGAGTGGCAGAGAGCTTCTCCGTGACTCCGCCTCGCGCCGGTCCCCAGGGAGACCCTCGATTCCCACGGGGGCCTCAAGAGCACACAGCCGGGTGGGAGCTGACAGGTCCCCTCGCCCACTTCCGGGAGGCTCGGCACCAGGTCTCCGGGACCGCTAGTCTCGCGAGAGTCCAGTCGTTGGGGGCCCCGGCCTGGGAGACTGCTGTGAGCAGTTTTTCTCTCGCCCCGAGGGAGGTGCGACGGCGGGACGTGCCTCTTTTATAGCCTGGGAGCTAGTGGTTGAGCATTAAAATGCTGCGGTAGAGAGCTAGGTAGAGCTGCACTAGAGGATTATTTTGTGAACCCCCTAAATGGCGGGAGGCAAGCCACCTGGCTTCTTTTGCGTTTTCTACCACGTTATGTTTTGTGTCTTCGTTTTGACCCTTTTCGGAGAAGGCAATGGCACCCCACTCCAGTACTCTTGCCTGGAAAATCCCATGGACGGAGGAGCCTGTTAGACTGCAGTCCATGGGGTCGCTAGGAGTCGGACACGACTGTATAACTTTCAAGTAGACAACCTGAGCGACATCACTTTCACTTTTCACTTTCATGCATTGGAGAAGGAAATGGCAAGCCACTCCAGTGTTCTTGCCTGGAGAATCCCAGGGACGGGGGAGCCTGGTGGGCTGCCGTCTCTGGGGTCACACAGAGTTGGACACGACTGAAGCGACTTAGCAACTTAGCAGTTTGACCCTTTTACGTGGCCTCAGTTTACTTGGCTTAAATTCTCTGAGTCTTGATTTCCTCATCTTTAAAATGAGGGGCCTGGCTACAGTCTCGGACATTCCATCCTTTACGTGTCCACATCTTCCTGACGGCAGACATGGCAGGACCAGGTAGGTAAAGTGTGGCCAGTCTGCAAACAATCAACAGGGCAAATACACTTGAGTTTACAACATCTGGTTGTACCTAATATACACTGCGTAGACTGGAAGATCGTCGAAGATTAGGAATCTATATTGGCTGCAGCTGCACGTGTATCAGGTCAGCCATTCAGGAGATGGTACAGATGCCTAAGGAGATACTCATGGCTGAGGGAAAAGGAAAGCCCACCTTCCAGGGAAAATGGAGAAAAGGTTTGAAGTATGGAGAAGAATCTTGATTTCTTTACTGTGGAATTACTCTAGGTCCAGGAAAAATAATGGGTTAAAAACTAAAGATACCGAAATGTTCACTTGTTTCAGGAGTTTCCTGAGAATGCCTAGTTACAAATGGTCCAAAACTGAGTTTGGAAACGCACAACTCATTTATTCATTCAACAGGTAGTTTTTTGAGCACCTACCATTAGCCAGGCTCAAAGGTGCTGGGAATGCAGCAATGAAACAAAGTCACTGCCCTCAGGGCACTCCTACATGTGATTGGTGGGAGACTGATAAACAAATAAATTATGTAAGATAATTAATTAAAGGTTGTAAGACATAAAGCTAAGAAAGGGAAAATGGAAGAATCAGGACAGGGTGGTTTGCAATTTTAAGTACAATTATCAGTAAAGGACTTGCTGGTAAGTTGACATTTGATTTCCAAAACAGAGAAAGAAGATAGAGGATATCCAGGGTAAGAGGGTTATATACAGAGGTACCAAAAGTGCAGGAGCCTGGAGGTAGCAGCATACTTGGTAAATTCAAGGAGGCAACTGTAGCTGAGTCAAGAAGGAAGTGGTAAGGAATTAGGACAGATAGACGGGGTGGGGTGGGTGGTCAGAACTAAAAGGCTTTGTAGGCTGTTGTAAGGACTTAGGCTTTTGCTCTGGCAAAAAGAGCCACTGGAGGATTTTGAACAGAGGAGTGACATCAACTGACCTTTTAAAAGGATCACCTGTCAACTTTATAAGTGTTAGTCGAACAATCGTGTACAACACTTTGCAACCCTGTGGACTGTAGCCCACCAGGCTCCTCTGTCTATGAAATTTTCCAGGCAAGAATTCTGGAGTGGGTTGTCATTCCCTTTTCCAGGGCATCTTCGCAACCTAGGGATTGAACCCAGGTCTCCTTCATTGCAGGCAGATTCTTCACTGAGTGTATAAACTGTAAGATGTGGTGAAGAAGGAAGCAAGGAGATCTGTTAAGAATCTATTTCAATTATCCAAGCAAGAGATAGTGGTGTGTGTGTGTGTGTGTGTGTGTGTGTGTGTGTGTGTGTGTGTGTAGTAGTGAAGGTGGTGAGAAGTTCTTGAGCTATAAATCTTTTAATGGTCAAGCTTACCATTTGCTGGTGGAGAGAAAACGAGTAAGGGATGATTCATAAGTTTTTAGCTTGAGCAACCAGAACATTACTGCCCAATAGAAATATAATGTGCTGCACAGGTAATAAACATTCTCCTTCTAGCCACATCAAAAAAAGTAAAAAGAAACAGCTGAAATCAATTTTAATAATATATTTTATTTAACTCAGTGTAACAAACATCATTTCAACACACAAACAATTGAAGTTACTAATAAAATATTTTAGATTATTTTTTCATACTAAGCCTGTTAAATATCAGGTATATTTTACGCTTACAGCATGTCTCAGTTCTGATAGTGACATTTCAGGTGCTTGCTCGCTTCATTTGTCAAGTGGCTACTGTGTGGAGAGTACAGAAGAAGCTGTCATTTAATGAGAGAGGAAACAAAGGGGAGGAAGGCGGAATTCAGAAGTTCAGTTGTAGACTGTCAACAGGCAAGTGAAGATGACTGTCCATTTGCTTGGATGACTGTCAAACATCCAAGTAGAAATATTTAATTACCATTTGTAGCTCTGGTCTCCAAAGTAGTAGTTTTCAAGTTGTGAGGTGTAACCCACTGAGGGTTGTAAAGTCAATGTATTGGTTGTAACCAACAATTTTTTAAAGTGAAATAAAGATCTAAATGCATTGCATCTAGTAAAAGTATTATTTCACAAAGGTTCTGTTTCTATTACGTGGGTTTTGATATACTGGGTCATATGTTCCTCCTGGGAGTCACAGTTAAAAACAAGTTTGAGAGGCACTGCTCTAGAATGTATGCTGTGTAAAATAATAATTCATGATTTGAAATGGTGCCTGAGTTTGAATTCCAGCTCTGCCACTAACCAGCTGTGAGGCTTTGGAAAATACTCAACTTCTTTGGGCTTTGGTCTTTCCAACTGTAAAGTAAGGATAAAAATAGTTGTAGTTTAGTCGCTAAGTTACATCTGACTCTTTTGCAACCCCATGGAAAGTAGCCTGCTAGGTTCCTCTGTCCATGAGATTTCCAAGGCAAGAATACTGAAGTGAGTTGCCATTTCCTTCTCTAGCGAATCTTCCTGGCCCAGGGATTGAACTCAGTATGCGTCGACACATGAAATTTTCTTTGCCACTGAGCCACCTGGGAAGCCCAAGGATAACTACTGTTAATTAAACAGGGACCTGACAACTGTGCCTAATACATACTGATTACTGTGTAAGTGCAAATATCAGAGCAAAGCGGGTCCTGGCCATATTGTGAAACACAGTCCACGTTCCTGCTTGTGTCTAGTCTCTCCTTTCCATACCCTGTTCTGCTTTTAGATTCTCCTATCACTGTTTTGTCACACTGCCCACCTGTTGATGTTTCTTGTCCAGGGTTCCAAAATTAGCCTTTCCTGCTGTCCTTCCTCCAACAAAACACTCACTTCAGTGTCCAATATTTCAACCAGGTAGAAGAAATAAAACCAATTGATGAAGTGAATTCCTTTAGTAGTGAATTTTTCTTACACAAAGGCTTGAATTTTAAAAGATCTGTTAATCCAAACAATCTTAGTTTGAGAGATTTCATATAGTGAAGAGTGTTAAGTAATGAAAATATTATGACTGAATATGATGTTTCTGAGATTAAATTTCCAAGCCTCATGGTATCCTTTTTAAAAAGAAAGGTCACACGGCATGCTATTTGTGAAGTTCTTGGAATGCCAATGAATTTGCGTTCCAGGGCGACAGTGGTGCCAATGTGCAGCCTTCATTTTGGTGAACATTTGTCATGTGCTTGTCCTGAGCATAACTGCGATCTATATATACACAATAGCCTCATGTTGGAGTTGTTGGGAGAAGACTCTCCTTGAGGAACAACTGATGGATAATCTCAGTTGTTTGGCAGAGACTTTAGTGTTTTCTAACACACTGATTAATATTAATATACCTGGGGAGTGGGAGAAGGGCTGTGGTCAGAAGGGACTTTCTTCAGGTTTGTGTATGTGTGTATTTGCTGAAAGAAAAGGAGTTGTTTGAAGTGTTATTTATGGTTAGGTACCAACTCTGTGAGGTTCTGAATCTGAAGTGGAGGGGCTGCCTTATTTGGTTTTTATATTCATCAGTATTTTCTGCATACTTTATTTTGTAGCAATAATATATTAATATTATTAATAGTTGTATCTTGTAAAATTTGAACTGTGTTTTCAAAGTCCCTTTTCAGGTAAATAATTTATTCTGCATATTTTGAAATATCCAGATACAGCCAGTAAGGAAAAGAAGGGGAGGTAGCAAAGGAAGTAGAGAGATGTGGAAAAACAGATTTTTCAAAAAGGAAGTAGCACAACATCTTCTTTGGAGACAAACAGACCTCGGATTAGTTTCAATCTCTCTGAATCATAGTTGATTCATATAGAAAGGAGAAAACAAGACCTTATTCGTCAGGTTGGTATGAAGAATAGATGAAATAATGAAAGCATTTAAAGTGGCATTTAGCATTTCGCAAAAATTAGGCTTTTAATTTGGCTTTCCCTGGTGGCTTAGCAGTAAAGAACCTGCCTGTCAACGCAAGAGACATGGGTTCAACCTCTGGGTCGGGAAGATCCCTGGAGAAGGAAATGGCAACCCACTCCATTGTTCTTGCCTGGAGAATCCCAGGACAGAGGAGTCTGGTTGGCTACAGTCCATAGGGTCACAGAGTCAGACATGACTGAGTGAGTGAGCATACATGTGTGTGTAAGCATGAGGCTTTTAATAAGGATAGCCTTAAAAAAGAAGGGGTGATGACTTGTTGTCTTTGCTGGATCAAAGAGACAAATGACATCATCAGAAGGTCTCTTACTCTATGTAGTATAAAGGTGAAATCAAAGAGCAAAGTCAGAGCCAAGTTTTCAGTCTAAATTGTACAAAACAGAGGAAGAGTAGAGCCTAAGAATGAAGTAAGAATCAGTTGGTATATAATAAATATTTGTTGGAAAATTTATGGAGATGTACACATATGGAGGTAAATATAGTCGCATTTCTATTGAAACGAAAAACAAATGTTGGGCTCTTAGAGCTAACATAGGAAAAGTCACTTAAAAATTCCTAAGTATTGAGGAACTTTGTTCCTGAGACTATGAACAAAGCTAGTGGAGGTGATGGAATTCCAGTTGAGCTATTTCAAATCCTGAAAGATGATGCTGTGAAACTGCTGCACTCAATATGCCAGCAAATTTGGAAAACTCAGCAGTGGCCACAGGACTGGAAAAGGTCAGTTTTCATGCCAATCCCAAAGAAAGGCAAATGCCAAAGAATGCTCACACTACTGCACAATTGCACTCATCTCACACGCTAGTAAAGTAATGCTCAAAATTCTCCAAGCCAGGCTTCAGCAATACGTGAACTGTGAACTTCCATATGTTCAAGCTGATTTTAGAAAAGGCAGAGGAACCAGAGATCAAATTGCCAACATCCGCTGGATCATCGAAAAAGCAAGAGAGTTCCAGAAAAACATCTATTTCTGCTTTATTGACTATGCCAAAGCCTTTGACTGTGTGGATCACAATAAACTGTGGAAAATTCTGAAAGAGATGGGAATACCAGACCACCTGACCTGCCTCTTGAGAAACCTATATGCAGGTGAGGAAGCAACAGTTAGAACTGGACATGGAACAACAGACTGGTTCCAAATAGGAAAAGGAGTACATCAAGGCTGTATATTGTCACCCTGCTTATTTAACTTCTATGCAGAGTAC
>NW_011495072.1:20818513-20818814 GCF_000754665.1 Bison bison bison
CAACATTCAGAAAATGAAGATCATGGCATCTGGTCCCATCACTTCATAGGAAATAGATGGGGAAACAGTGAAAACAGTGTCAGACTTTATTTTTGGGGGCTCCAAAATCACTGCAGGTGGTGATTGCAGCCATGAAAGACACTTACTCCTTGGAAGAAAAGTTATGACCAACCTAGATAGCATATTGAAAAGCAGAGACATTACTTTGCCAACAAAGGTCTGTCTAGTCAAGGCTATGGTTTTTCCAGTGGTCATGTATGGATGTGAGAGTTGGACTGTGAAGAAAGCTGAGCACCAAAGA
>NW_011495072.1:20818972-20829957 GCF_000754665.1 Bison bison bison
GCAAGGAGATCCAACCAGTCCATTCTGAAGGAGAACAGCCCTGGGATTTCTTTGGAAGGAATGATGCTAAAGCTGAAACTCCAGTACTTTGACCACCTCATGCGAAGAGTTGACTCATTGGAAAAGACTCTGATGCTGGGAGGGATTGGGGGCAGGAGGAGAAGGAGGAGGAAGAGGATGAGATGGCTGGATGGCATCACTGACTCTATGGCTGTGAGTCTGAGTGAACTCCAGGAGTTGGTGATGGACAGGGAGGCCTGGTGTGCTGCGATTCATGGGTCGCAAAGAGTTGGACACGACTGAGCGACTGAATTGAACTGAGAAGAACTTAGAACATTTTTCTATCTCAAAAATGCCTATAGTCTTGCTACAAAATCCTATTTTGAACTTTCCTTTGTATTCATTCTGTAATGGTCCAAGACCTCTATTGAGGCAGATGTCTTAGACTGAATAGAGAAAATCTTGTATGTTGCAAAAACAAATGAGAAAACTGCATTGATACCTTTAAAAATATTATCCCTATTACATTGTGCTCTGCATTGCCTGGTGTAGTGCCTGGCACTTAAAGGCATTCAGTAAATGTCTACAGGAATGAAAGAAAGATAGAAGGAATGAATAACTAAATATGCTAGAATATCTATACTTTTATTTCTGGTTTAATGAATAATTCATTTAGGCTAACTTCATCTTAAATCTTCTTTCCGTTATTTCTTTTTTTTTGCTCTTGTGTAGGTAGTTGAATATTTGATTGAACAAGGCTTACAGAACTAACATACTGAGATACATTTATTGGTTTTTTCCCCTCTTTTATTTTTATTATTGTAAAATACACATAACATACAATTTACCATCTTAATCATTTTAAAGTATACAGTTCAATGGTATTAAGAACATTCATATTATTGTACAATTATCACCACTGTCTCTCCAGAACTCTTCTCATCTTGAAAAGGCTGAAACTCTATATATTCATTGAATGATAAACTCCCCATTTCTCCCCTCCTTCCAACTCCTGGCAAGCATCATTCTGACTTTCTGATTTTGATTACTCTAGATACCTTATATCGGAGAGGGCAGTGGCACCCCACTCCAGTAGTTTTGCCTGGAAAATCCCATGGATGGAGGAGCCTTGTAGGCTGCAGTCCATGGGGTCGCTGGAGTCACACATGACTGAACGACTTCACTTTCACTTTTCGCTTTCATGCGTTGGAGAAGGAAATTGCAACCCACTCCAGTGTTCTTGCCTGGAGAATCCCAGGGACGGGAAGCCTGGTGGGCTGCTGTCTGTGGGTCGCACAGAGTTGTACACGAGTGAGGCGACTTAGCAGCAGCAGATACGTTATATAAGTACAATCGTATAGTATCTCTCTTTTTGTGTTGGTCTTATTTCATTTAATATAATGTCCTCAGGGCTTATCTATGTTGTAGCTTATGTCAGAATCTCCTGCCTTTTTAAGGCTGAATAATATTCCATTGTATGTATATACAATTTATTTATTCATCTGTCAGTGAACACTTGGGTTGCTTCCTCATTTTAGTGTGAATAATGCTGAGAACATGGCTGTACTAATATCTCTTCAAGACCCTGCTTTTTAATTCTTTTGTATGTACCAGAAGTGGAATTGTTGGATCATATGGTAAGTCTGTTTTTCAGTTTTTGAGAAACTGTCATACTGTTTTCCATAGCAGCTTTACCATTTTACATTCTCATGAACAGTGCACAAGGGTTCTAGTTTGTTTGCATCATTGTTTTTTTTTGCACACTTATTGTTATTGATAACAGTGATCCTAAAGGGTTTGAGGTACATCATCATTCTGATTTGGGTTTGCATTTCCTTAATAGTAGTGATGTTGAGCATCTTTGCATGCGCTTATTGACCATTTGTGTGTTGTATTTGGAGAATTGTCTGTTTTTGTCAATCTTTGAATTGAATTGTTTCTCTTGTCATGATCTCTATACTTTCTAGCTAGTAATCCCTTATCATATATAGATATGCAAATATTTTCTCCCATTCATGGGTTGCCTTTTTACTCTATTAATTGTGTTCTTTGATGCACAGGAGTTTTTAATTTTCATGAGGTGCAATTCATCTATTTTTAAATTTTATCGCCTGTGCCTTTGTGTTTTATCCATGAAATCTTGCCAAATCCAATATCATGAACTTTATGCCCTGTATTTTCTTCTAAGAGTTTTGTAGTTCTATAGTTATATAAATGTTTATGTGATATAGTTTTACATTTAAGTCTTTGGTCCACTTTGAATTAATGCATATTCATTAGTTATCAGTCTAACTTCATTCTTTTGGATAGGAATATCTAGTTTTCCCCCCACCATTAGTTGAAAAGACTGTCCTTTTCCCACTGAATGTTCTTGTCATCCTTGTCAAAAAATATTTTGGCCATATGTATGAATATATGTTTCTGTGCTCCATATTCTAGTCTATTGATCTATACATCTGTCTTTATTTGTTTACCATACTATTTTGATTATTGTAGCTTTGTAGTAAGTTTTAAAGTCAGGAAGTGTGAGTCCTCCAATTTTGTTCTTCTTTTTCAAATTGATTTGACATTTGGGGTCAAATATTTGGGGTCTCTTGACATCCCCAAATGAATTTTATGATAAATTTTTGTACTTCTAAAAAAAAAAAGTCATTGGGATTTGATAGAGATTGCATTATATCTGTGTATTACTTTTACTGATACAATATTTAACCTCCCAATCCATGAACATGGGATATCTTTCTGTTTATTTATGTTTTCTTTAATTCTTTAGCAATGTATTGTAGTTTTCATTGCACAAATCTTTTATTTCCTTGGTTAAGTTAATTACTAATTATTTATTCTTTTTGATGGTATTGTAAATGGAATTGTTTTTATAATTTTTTCAGGTGTTTATTGTTAGTGTATAGAGATGCAACTTATTTTTGTATTGACTTTTATCCTGCTACTTTGCTGAATTTGCTTAGTTGTAATAGTTTTTTTCTTTTTTTTTGTAGAATCTTTAAAGTTTTCTAGTATAAGATCATAACATCTGTGAACAGAGATAATTTTATTTCTTTCTTTTCTATTTGGATACCATTTACTTATTTATTTGTTTATTTATTTAACCTACCTAAGTGCTCTAGTGAGGACTAGTACTATATTGAATGTAAGTGATGAAAGTGGGCATCTTTGCCTTATTCTTGATTTTAGAGGAAAAGCTTCAGTCTTTCATCACTGAGTATGATTTTGCTACAAATTTTTCATACATGACTTTTATTTGTTGAAGCAGTTTTTGTCTGTTCCTAGTTTGTTGAATTTTTGAACAAAAGGATGTTGAATTTTGTCAAATGCTTTTTTCCTGCACCAATTGAGATGATCCTTTATTTCTTTTTAAGGATATGCATCTCCTTTTCCCTTTTGGAGTGTCACAGGAAAGGTTGCTGGGCTTGAATTTGCTATATCTCATGGCAGTATAATAAGCCTATGGCTAGTATATATAGTATGGTGCGAACAATGCTGCATTTACTATCTTTTCAAAAGTATTATTATTACTATTATTAATTTTGTTTAAGTTTTAAATCTTTCTCAGTTATGAATTGGAGTTGATTGGACAGCTGATTTCATGGGTCTTTTGCCCAACTCAAATGGTGGAAAACAGACTTCTCAAAACAAAGCTTCCAAAATGGAAGAATGCATAAGATATCCTGACAATAGCAGTCATAGATCCATTTCTCCTACAGAGAGTGAGTTCTTGAGGGGA
The DNA here is from genome assembly GCF_000754665.1 of Bison bison bison. Classification (NCBI taxonomy): domain Eukaryota; kingdom Metazoa; phylum Chordata; class Mammalia; order Artiodactyla; family Bovidae; genus Bison; species Bison bison. The sequence continues at coordinate 20,822,715 of NW_011495072.1, forward strand.
GAAAATGTAAACATACCTAGAACTGGAGGTTGTTGTATAATAAACAACCTTAATATATAATGTTTGTATAATAAATCCTTAATAAAACATCTTGGAGGGTATATACATACTGTTTGTATAATAAACAAAGACTTAATACAACATCTTGGAGGGCATCAAAGAACCACAGTGTTTCCCTTGCTCTTTCTCCCCTCTCCTTTCCCCAAGAGACTGCATGAAACTCAGTAACTTTCATAGTGTTGATTTATTTTGAAATATAAAATTAAAGTATCCAAGTTCTGCAAACAGTGCAAAACTGAGCAATCATGCATTTTAATTTGACTCAGCATTGTTGAATTGAAATATTTAGACTTTGGGATTAAGAGAAGATTGCAGTTTTCCTAAAAATCCATCTCACTATTCATTACTTTCTCATTTTAAGCTTATAGACACACACATTATTTAATTCTCAAGAGTTAAGTTGATAGGCTGTCTGAGGGTAGATGTAAAAACTGTAATATGAAACCAGAACTGGAGAACAGAGGTACTATGACTAACTTTTCAATGTAGGTTTTATGTTATAGAAAGCATCACATAGTACATTGTATGAAAATAAAATTAGATGAAGAATAATCTATGAGTGATACCTGCTTTATAGATTCTCAATTTGATGACCAATCATCAGTATGAAAATGGCAACCCACTGCAGTATTGCCTGGGAAATCCCATGGACAGAGGAGCCTGGCTGGCTACAGTTGATGGGGTCACAAGAGTCGGACATGACGTAGCGACTAAACCACCACCACCATATCCTAATTTACCAGAACACTTAACCAAAGTATTTCACTGATGATCAAGTAAATTCTGAGGAAAGGTCAGTGGTATAACTACAAAGGCCAATCTATTTTAATTTCCTAAGGTTTAAAAAAAGCCCTCTTCTCAATTTACAGTGACTGAGGGAGTAATTTTCCTGCTTACACAGTGATAAATGGTTTGTACATCGTGAATGCAACATAGTGGATAATCAGCAAAACTTTAAATTAAATTAATCAACACTTTGTAAAGTTCTTTCCATGAACATAGGTAACATATCCTATCAAGGAAAATGATTCTTTGCCTTGCTATTGCTTCTTTGATTATGGAAAAATACTAATAAGCTTTCACTTTCTTTTTTTTTTTTTTTTTTAATTTTTTACTGGAAAGAATTTAGGTACAGATTTAAGCATAGTAAACTTTATAACATATATGTGTATGACTGGGTCCTTTCACTGTTCTCCTGAAACCATTACAACATTGTTAATCAGCTATACCCCAATATAAAAGAAAAAGTTAAAAAATATGAGAATCACTGTTGTGCACCAAGAATTAATATAGCATTGTAAATCAATTATACTCTGAAAACAAACAAGCAAATTCATAGGGAAAAAGATTGGATTTGTGGTTACCAGAGGAGTGGGGTGGGGAGGGTGTTGGGAGAGGGAAGAAAGTTAAGAGAGTAAATCCTAAGAGATCTCATCACGGCGAAGATGGTTTTTCTTTTGCATCTATATAGAATGACAGATGCACACTAAACTTATTGGGGTTATTATTTCATGATGCATGCAAATCAAATCATTATGTTGCACAACTTAAACTTATACAGTGCTTTATGTTATATCTCAATAAAACTGGAAGAAAAATGGATAATAAAATGTAACTGCCTTAGGTTTGAAAATAAAGAAATATATAAAAAGTGTGTGTGTGTGTGTGCACTTTGTCGCTCAGTCATATCTGACTCTTTGTGACCCCATGAACTGTAGCCTGCCAGGCTCCTTTGTCCATGGGGATTCTCCTGGGAAGAATGCTGGAGTGGGTTGCCATGCCCTCCTCCAGGGGATCTTTGCCTTCCTCCAGGGGATCTTCCTAACCCAGGGATTGAACCCAGGTGTCCTGCATTGCATGTGGATTCTTTACTGTCTGAGCCACCAGGGAAGCCCAAGAATACTGGAGTGGGTAGCCTGTCTCTTCTCCAGAGGATCTTCCTGACTCAGAGATCGAACCTGGGTCTCCTGTATTGCAGGCAGTTTCTTGACCAGCTGAGCTAACAGGGAAGACCACAATATTTTTAGATGTTCAAGCTGGACTTAGAAAAGGCAGACGAACCAGAGATCAAATTGCCAACATTCGTTGGATCATCGAAAAAGCAAGAGAGTTCCAGAAAAACATCTACTTCTCCTTTATTGACTACACCAAAGCCTTCGACTGTGTGGATCACCACAAACTGTAGAAAATTCTTCAAGAGATGGGAATACCAGACAACCTGACCTGCCTCCTGAGAAATCTGTATGCAGGTCACGAAGCAACAGTTAGAACTGCATGGAACAACAGACTGGTTCCAAATCAGGAAAGGAGTCCATCAAGGCTGTATATTGTCACCCTGCTTATTTAACATATAGGGAGGGTACATCATGAGAAATGCCAGGCTGGATGAAGCACAAGCTGGAATCAAGATTGCTGGGAGAAATATCAATAACCTCAGATATATAGATGACACCACCCTTATGGCAGGAATCGAAGAAGAACTAATGAGCCTTTTGATGAAAGTGAAAGCCAAAAGTTGGCTTAAAACTCAACATTCAGAAAACTGAGATCATGGCATCTGGTCCCATCACTTCATGGCAAATAGATGGCAAAACAATGTAAACAGTGACAAACTTTATTTTTTGGGGCTCCAAAATCACTGCAGATGGTGATTGCAGCCATGAAATTAAAAGATGCTTGCTCCTTGGAAGAAAAGCTATGACCAACCTAGACAGCATATTAAAAAAGCCGAGACATTACTTTGCCAACAAAGTATGGTTGGCATAGTCAAAGCTATGGTTTTTCCAGTAGTCATGGATGAATGTGACAGTTGGACTATAAAGAAAGCTGAATGCTGAGGAATTGATGCTTTTGAACTGTGGTGATAGAGAAGACTCTCAAGAGTCCCTTGGACTGCAAGGAGATCCAACCAGTCCATCCTAAAGAAAATCAGTCCTGAATATTCATTGGAAGGACTGATGCTGAAGCTCCAATACTGTGGCCACCTGATGCAAAAAACTGACTCATTGGAAAAGACCCTGATGCTGGGAAAGATTGAAGGCGAGAGGAGAAGGGGACGATAGAGGATGAAATGGTTGGATGGCATCACCAACTCAATGGACATGAGTTTGAGTAAACTCCAGGAGTTGGCGATGGACAGGGAGGCCTGGCATGCTGCCATCCATGGGGTTGCAGAGTTGGACGTGACTGAGTGACTGAACTGACTGAACTGAAACATATTCCAGGCATTCTCATTAGCAGGGCTCAATCTACTGTTCAAATGTCTTCGTCCTCCTTGCTGGACAAAGCTCAGGTGGGCAGCAACAGCTTAGAAGGCATGTGCTTTACCTGAGAGCTGAGTGAACTACTGTGCTCACATTTAAGCCTGTGAAGTTTCCATGTAAAATGGGTGCTACTGCCTTTTATAGTAATTCCCATGTGTATTTCCATGGAATGCTGACAGTGAGTACATACTGCTTTATGAGTAATTCTGGGATTATCTGAAAAATAGCATAGTATTCTTATGACAGGTTTATGTTAATAAGTTTGATTAGCATAAAGCAAAAATAATTCAATAACTCATATAAAGTTAACAGATTCTTGTTTTCTGATGTGACTAATTTTCTGGTCTTGTGAAGGTCTATACATTTCTGTGCCTGAATGACTACATAGAAAGCTTCTATTTGGGTTCCCCAGGATGTTAGATTAAGCTGGGTGTCATCAATGTGACGCTTTGCTATTTTCAAAGTGTGATCCAGGGACCAATTGCATTGGCATCACTTGGGAGCTTATTAGAAAAGCAGAATCTCAGGCCTAATGCTAGGCCTATTAATTAGAATTCATTTTGTCAAGATCTCTTGGTGATTTGTAAGCACATTCAAGTTTAAGAAGTACTAGTTGTGCTTTTGTGGCTCAAGGTCATGCCTTTCCTAAACTTCTGCTTTTAGGGACCCTCTATTTTCTGCTCTTCTAGAATCTGTAGGCCATCAGCTAGCCATTTCATTCGGATGTTTTAAAAATTCCCAAACCTGTGACTTTGTGTGCCCTAAGCTGTCTTTTCTTTATTTTGTCGGAGAAGGGAAACTTTTCTTTCTTTGCACTCCCCATATTTTTCATCTCTTTTTACTTGATGATTTTTGTTTTTGGAGAAAAACAAAGAGCATCACTTCTAGCTTCCAGGGGACATGTTCTGTCTCTGATCAACTTGAAAACTTTTTCTCATGGCATCTCTCAATAACATCAAGGTACTGAGATTTTGTTTACTGCTGAATTCAATCAGAAAGATGAGTTGCCACTAATTTCAATATTGCATAGTTTTATGTAACTTTAGAGTAAAATAAAATAAAACCACCAAAAGGACTACTTGATAACTTACTGTGCTGTGTTCAACTTTTTAACTTTTCATATTATAGACATACTGGGCCTCAGAAATGTCATATTTATCAACAAAAGCTATACTTTCTGTGTCTTAGTAATAAACATTCTATTATTTTGTTCTAGAACTCTAAACCAATTAAGGGAAAATATTGGACATTTTCTGCTATTGTTCTCTTAACCTTTGTTTTCTTTTTATCCATCTTTGTTATAAAAGGAAAAAGCCCTCATGCTACATGTTGCCATTATGAAATTTAGGTATTTATGTGTATGTTATTTTTGTATATGTATCAGAAATCACATTTAGAAATATTCTCTCTAAATTACCCTTAAACATTTTTAGTGGTAAAGTGCTGGGAACATTATGGTTTGTTTCATGAGACCTCTCTTCATTTTGAAACCATATCCTCTCTTTCTTCCTTTTCTCTAAAAACCACCCAGGATGAAGAAATAAAGTAAGACAAGTCTGCTAAAATATGTGTACAAGCTATTGTAAATGTCATTTGTTGAATAATGTATAGAATTTCATGGCATAAGGGGCAGGATTCTCTGAAAGTAACCGCAAGAACTCATTCTTGGTTACTGAACCCCTGGACTACCTGGATCCAGGAATAACCCTTTACCCAGTGGGAAAAGTCACACTTGAACTCAGCTTCCTGTAAGACTGATGAAATTGTTTTAGCCTCTCGCAGGAACTACAGCTTTCTATGGTTTCTACTGTCCTCAGGTGCTGGGCAGCTGTTTTCACAGTTACTTCCTCTAAGCAGATGACATGCAATCCAGATTGCCTGACATTTAAGTTGTATGCATATCTCTTCCCATTATGGTTGCTGTCGTTTGCCCTGTGAGAAATGAGAGCAACAGGGCAGTGGGGACTCTGCCCTGGAGTACTGGACCGAGTGTCCATGAGATGGCCAAGGGCTTTTTGTACATCTTCATGGGGAAAATGGGAAAATCAAAGGACTTGTGACTTTTCTTATTGTTGACCCCTTAAGTTTCCTCAATAAAGCTTGTTCTTAAGTATGATCGTGTAAAATTCGCCCAGAGTTCTGGTGAACCTCAGGGGACCTATCTTACATAGCTCATTTACTGGTGATAATCAATCACCAGTTTGTTCTGCATTCTCTGCTTTGGGAGAGTTCCCTGGGACCTATCTTACATAGTTCATTTACTGGTGATAATAAATCACCAGTTGTTCTGCATAGCCTGCTTTGGGAGAGTTCCCTGGTGGCTTAGATGGAAAAGAATCTGCCTGCAATGTGGGAGACCTGGGTTCCATCCCTGGATTGGGAAGATACCCTGGAGAAGGAAATGGTTACCCACTCTAGTATTCTAGCCTGGATAACAGCAACAATAACACAACTAAAATAAAACATCCTTCCCTGGTGGCTCAGTAAAGAATCTGTCTGCAATGCAGGAGACCACCTGCAGTGCAGGAGACCTGGGTTTGATCCCTGGGAAATACCATGGATGGAGGAGCCTGGTGGGCTACAGTCCATTGGGTCATAAAAATTGGACACGACTTAGTGACTAAACCACCACAGAGAAAGCAGAAGCCCTTAAAAGAACTCCATCACCTGTCCCATTATCTGTCCATACTATTCTAGTTTCCTTCTGTTACAGTATAGGGGCAATTATTTTTCCTAAGGCTAACAACTCCTCTGGTGCTTTTATTTTACCCATTCCCACCTTCTAAGTTACTTGAAGTTATTAATTATCTTTTATCTTAATATTCAAGGCTTCCCTGGTGGCTCAGCTGGTAAAGAATCCACCTGCAATGCGGGAGACCTAGGTTCAATCCCTGGGTTGAGAAGATCCCCTGGAGAAGGGAAAGGCTACCCACTCCAGTATTCTGGCCTGGAGAATCCCATGGACTATACAGTCCATGAGGTCTCAAATAGACACGACTGAGAGACTTTCACTTTCACTTTCTTTAGTTAGAGCTTTTGAAAACAGGATCAAGTTTCTCCCAATGAAGAGAAAAAGAAAGAGGAAAGGAGGGAGAGAGAAGAAATTTTTTGGTTAATTTCTTCACTCCCTTCTAGATTCTGCCCCTATTTCCTCTGTTCAAATTTTTGAAAAATTGTTTCTATGTACTGTTTCTATTTCTTTCCCCCTGGCCATTTCTAAATCTTTTCCAATCCAACTTCTGCCTACATTGCTCTATCTTCAGTACTTATTAACCATGGCACCATTGGCATGTTAGGCCAATATTTTGTTTGCAATACCGTCCTACACATTTTAGGATGTTTAGCAGCATCTCTGGTCTTTATTCACTAGATGCCAGTAACAGCCCTCTCTGCAGCTGTAACAGCCAAAAATGTCCTCAGACATTACCAAATGACCCCTGTGAAGCAAAATTGAGAATCATTGCTCTATTCCCATGGCTCCTGTTGAGTTACCAATGACTTTCATGATATTAAATCTCATTTTTTATCTGACTGATAGCTCAGTAGAATCTGACATTGTTAGCCTCTCCTGTCATATTTTTCTCTTGCCTCTATTGACAAAAGTCTCTTGATTTTCCTTTTACCTCTCAGATTGTTCTTTTTTTTCTTTCTTATTTCCTTTTGTTCTCTCTTTCACTCTTTCTTTCCTTCTCTCTCCCTCTCATTTCTCTTCCAAAGCTCTTCTTTTTCTCTTTAAAATATTTTAGGTTCATCCCCTGTCAATTGACAATTAAATGTTGATGAAAGTGAAAGTGGAGAGTGAAAAAGTTGGCTTAAAGCTCAACATTCAGAAAACGAAGATCATGGCATCTGGTCCCATCACTTTATGGGAAATAGATGGGGAAACAGTGTCAGAATTTATTTTTTTGGGCTCCAAAATC